>NC_081414.1:700861558-700966558 GCF_030272615.1 Cryptomeria japonica
CTATATTAGGAAAGAGAGATGAGAGACCTAGATGAAAAGAGAGAGGAATGAGATAGATAGAGGGGGGGAGAGAGAGGTGAGTAATGAGACATGATGCAGAGGTAGATAGGTGGAGAAGATGCAAGTGATAAACCTAGAGAGGTGAGAGAGATTTGATGACCTAAAATGTAGAGAGAGAATAAAAGAGGAAGAGAGAATAAAAAAGTGGGGAGTGAGATATATATAGGGGTATGTATGGATGGGGAGGTAGAGAGGGAGAGGGGAAGAAATGAAGGGAGAGACCTAGAGAGGGGAGGGAGGGAGAAGAGAAGGGATAGAAGAACAAAGAGAGGAGTAATTAGGGATGGATGGAGAGGTATACATGGAGGGAGTGAGAGACCTATTGAAGGAGGAGATAAAGAGGTTAGGGGAGGAAGAGAAAATGAGGGAGTTCATAAAGGGATAGGGTTAAGGAGGAGGGAGAGAGAGGTATAGAGGGACATAGAGAACTATAGAGGGGGCATATAGATAGGTGAGAGACTTGGATGGCTAGAGAGGAGTGAGATAGATAGAGGGGGATAAAGAGAGGTGGGTAACGAGACCTATATGCAGAGGTAGATAGGTGGAGAGGAAGGGAGGGAGAAACCTAGAGAGGGGAGAGAGGGTGGGATGGAGAGGTAATGACCTAGACAATGAAGATAGAGAATAAGAGAGGAAGAGAGAAGATGAGAGAGTGGGAGAGGGAGATAGAGAGGGAAAGAGGAAGAAAGGAAGGTGGAGACCTAGAGAGGGGAGGGAGGGAGAATAGAAGAGATAGAAGAAGAAAGAGATGTGTAAGAGGAGATGGATAGAGAGGTAGACATGGAAGGAGTGAGACACCTAGAGAATGAGGAGATAGATACGTTTGGAGAGAGAGAGAGAAGAGAGGGATAAAGTTCATAAATAGATAGAGGTAAAGAGAAGGGAGAGAAAGGTGGAGAGGGAGGGAGAGAACTAGAGGGTGGACAATTAGATAAGTGAGAAACCTAGAGGGGGAGAGAAAGGTGGGTGATAATATAGGGAGGGAGAGACAGTGAGGTGAATGGTGAGGGAGGGACATCCCTAGATATGGGGAGAGAGAGGATAAAAGGGATAGGTAGTGACCAAGAGAAAGGAGTGGGAGGGGAGAGAAACAATAAGGGAGTGAGAGAGAAGAGAGAGGGAGAGAGTCAAGGATAGAGAAGTGAGAGAGACAAGAGAGGGAGAGAGATAGGTCTAGAGTTTGGGTAAGATAAAGAGAGTGAGATACATAGCTAAAGAATGATAATATGAGCATGTTGATTACTGAAATTTGACATGTCGATTACTAAAATTTGACTAAATCTGAAATTTTATATGATCCTCTAAAAACTAGAAGCTACATTATAAGTCCTATAGAGATATACTTAAATGTTATATTTCATGTATATATTCTCCTTCGGGGGTGGATATAACTTGTTCCCATATTCAAAAATATACACACTCAGAAAATCATCACATTGGACAATGCAGAACATTTGGTGCGCATGAAATTTGGTGCTCGCCAAATGCAAAAAATTGACTTGTGAAAATTCAAAATTTTGCATTTGGTGAGCGCCATATTTGGCGATTGCCAAATGGTTTGCTTGGGAGAATACCAACCCTTTGGGTTGGATTTGCCTTGGGAATCCAACCCATAGGTTTGGACGACCTTTTCATGCCAATGACGCATTTTTTATGAAAAAGTAAAAAGTGGCACCTTTTTGGTACCACAACTTGGTGCACTTACCCTATAGTCTTATTTTTATGGAGTGATATTGTTAATTTTTTTATCTAGGTGTACCTCAATGCCTTCTAAATAGTGGATTTATGTAGGAGCACATAAGGGCCACTATCAACAAACCACATTAGGGGGTACTAACCCATTTACCTTTATAAAAGTGCCACCCCTTGACTCTTGCAAGGAAATCCTTCCACTTTCCCTTACTCCCTCACTTACACACCCACACACACACATACACACACAAGCGCGCGCGCGCGCACACACACACACACACACACACACACACACACACACACACACACACACACACACACGTGGAATAGATTGACTAACTATGCAAATTTATAAGGTAGGATTATCCATGGTTCTTACCATCCTTAGCTAGTATTCACTAGGGCTTATTGACATTTTATGAAATAATATATAGTGATTTGTATGAATCCATATCTTTCAAAAAAAAAAAAAAATTGGCAATGAATACTAATGTACCTCACAAATATTTGACATAATTTTATTAAAAAATAGAGACAATTTTCTTGAATTTATTACTATAGAAGTCTTGATGTTTTAACAAGAAATTTGGTAGGATGTTGAGTAAAATGTGACAAGGTTGATAGAAATATCAAGTTAAGGCATGAAATATTTTGGGAAATTAAATTAAAATTAATAGAGACCTATTATAGTAGTTTTTAAATTAATAAAGATAAAAGTGATACATGGGAAGAGAGAAAGTGAACTTTGGATTTTAAAAATAGTCATTAACTTGTGACAATATTTCTTATGATAAATATACAAAGAAATTAAGTTACTATTAATTTGAGCTCAACATATGACATGAACTATGCAAGATTCTAGAGAAGTCAATTAGTTTCAAGAGTATCTCTTTACTTGCAAATTATAAATGAAACCATAAAAAAATTGCACATGTAGATAAAAATCAATGAGTTCATGCATAGATATCCATTAAGCTCAAACAAAGTGTAATTATAGACAAGATTTATAATATAAAATTTCTATATTTACAAATTAAAGGGACATTTACTAGAGATAATTTTTTTTGCTCCACACCACATGCACCAAAAAGAAATCTCCCACAATTCTCAATCCTAGCCGTTTTCTAGCTTCTAAAATAAAACTTCTAACTCCCCCCCCCACCACACACACACATGCATACATATATAAATATTTATGTATATTTATATAGAGAGATATGAATTCCCAAACATACATATAAGATATGCACTTTACAATATTTCATATAGGTTTGATATCCATATTACAAGGCTCTTTCAATTATACAATGAAACTATCAAATCATGATCCTTGCCTAGATATTTTTCATTGACTTAGATTGTTCCAACTATCTATAATTCAATGGGTTGCAACTAGAATCCAATAAAATATACATCCGATGATCATAATAATAGAGGTATGACTTCACTAAGCTCAAAATAAAAAGTATTTCATTTAAGTTCCCCATGATTAACTTCTCAACTAGTTTGAAATACCACATGTTCCTATGTTCTCGTTGGCCTCATTTATGGTCACGATCACATGGAATGGATTTAGAATCACTATAACACACAATTAGGAATGGAAACATACATGAGATTAATTTTACATGGAGTCACCTATCAAATTTATTGTTATAAATCATGTACATGCTAATCTAAAAAGGAAAAACTATAGCATATGGAATGGGCTCACCATATTAGTGACACCAACGACATCATGCCACATAAGAATTAAGGGAGAAGTATGAGATTGTTAATTTTAATGAGGCATGGAAACCATTGAATCAATATCAAGGTAAGTGGTTGAAATAAGTTGAGGGGATGCTAAAGTTTATACTAGTTTGGTAGTGCATGGATTGTTGGATAAAAATGAACAATGGTGGCTACAAGCCAAGAGGTATGTTAGAGTATAGGAAGAGTTAATAATATATAATTTGTTAGATAAAAATTAACCTAATCATTGACATACACTAAAAATGGGAGTTATAGTGCTTAAGAAATAATGACCCGCATTAGTGATTTACAAGTGGTCAAACTATAAATTAGTAAGATTGAGCTAGTAAGGGTATCGTAAGGGTGATGAGTGGCTATGGTTTGAAGAGGAGACATGGATTATTCTATAAAATTTTATTTCTTCTCACCTTATAGACTTCTAGAAATGATCATTTGTGCTGTCATATGCTTATGAATTGTAGACTTGGTTTAGGGTTTATTTATATAAATTTTTCTTTATGATGAATTATTGGATATTTTTATTATGTCTTATCAATGTTCTCATACACATCTTAGTGTCTATAATGATGTCTTTATTATATAATTTCTTAATTTATAGTCGTATGTACTTTAGTGAAGTAATCTTATGTAGTTATGTTTATAGTCTTGCTATTAAAATTATACCTCATGTATTCCAATGGCCTTTATTTAATTTCCTTATGCTTTGGATGCTTACCTTGGTTAAGATATATCTAATTTATGTGTCTAGTTATTACTTTCAATTCCTTCCATGATGGACTTCATATACTCTTGTCATTAGTTAGACCCTAGTGTCTCTACCTTTACTCAAGTCACACAATAAAACATATTATATTGGCACCCAAATTCATATTGTTCATCTACCATAAACTTCATACCTTTTTTATAACTCATTGTTATTGTCTAGAAGATGTGGGTCATTAACTTAAATCATGTACAATAAAAAATTCGAATTTCCTATATTGTCTAAGTTAGTTAGTATATTGCTTTCTTTCCTATACCCTTCAACTTGTATGTTTTTCCTCCTAAGCACATTATTCCACCACTAGAACTATGTATTAAAGCCCTTCCCACTACATTGAATTACCTTATTGGTAATATACAATAACTAAACATTAACTGCATAATCTTCTTTGGCTTACCAATTGCCATCATGCCAAATATTTACTCTTTACTCTCCTAGCCATTAGATCTTTTAGAATTAGATAAAGGAAATTATTTCAAGTCCCACCTATAGATAGTCATTGATATTACATTTTTATGAATATTCGAGATACTTTTATCAATTGTTATGTTATGGACATTTAATTTATAATTATGCCAAGTGATTGTGGTCACATTACATGCATGGAATGGTCCAATTGTGCTTCTAGAACCTTATATACTTAAGTTAAAATTAAAAAATGTAGTATAACATAATTGATATGTAATATTAACTTAGGATGAGAAAATATTCTTCCTGGGATAGAATGTAGTGATTTTATTGATGGTGAATGAATGGAATGGAAACTTTATGTCATGTGATGATTGGAAACTTTGAAGGATTTGTGACCACTTTTATGTTAGATAATGAATTCACCACCAAGAAGGTTTTGTGAAATATTGGATCTTATTTAATGAGCTAAAATTAGTTGAAGCTCTTGATATGTATTTATTTGTAGGGACCATGTGAGGAACCCCATTGATAAATTCTAGCAAACTACTCAAGTAATCAAGAAAAGAGGTATGTCAAGTACATCTATAAATTTTATAGATATTATGATATAGATCAGATATCAAATCTACAACTAGACTAATTTTTTATTACATTCATGTATAATAACTCTTCTCTATAGTCGATTATTGAAAGGATAATGACTCTTTGACTTCAATGTAATAAAAAAATTCGAACATGTTTTAAATGGATTTTATTGATAGATGATATCAACATTTTACACCACAAAATAGAGCTTCTTGGAGAAAAAATAAGAGTTATGAAGTTTGTAGTTATTGAAATCAGTAAGAGATAGATGTATTAAAATATTTGATGTTAATTTGATATGATGAGTTATAGATAGAAATTGCAAATAAAACCTATTTCAACCATGTATCTAATGATCCATTGCGTGCAACTTGTAAATGATCCTATGTGTTTTATATCCTTTATTCTATTTATCTTTCATTTATTATTCAAAACTCTAATAATTCTTAAGAGAGTTATCGACATGTTTTATGAGAGATCACTTGATAGATAAAACTAAAGAAACAAACTTGTTAAAAAATATTATGTTCTTTGGACATGTTTTCTAGAATGGTTTTATTTGGATTGATCCTTAATTTTAGTAAACCTACTTAAAATCTAATTGAGCTAGCTATTGAACCATTAGGATATTTATTTCATCAATATTTTGGCTATATTCGAGACCAACCAACAACCCTTGGACATTTGCAAAAGTTGGTGAATTTAATGGGATGAGCTTGCATAGATCGTATTCTACCCCTCCATAAAAAATTAAGAAATGAAAAAAAGAAAAAATCCAA
The DNA here is from genome assembly GCF_030272615.1 of Cryptomeria japonica. NCBI lineage: Eukaryota > Viridiplantae > Streptophyta > Pinopsida > Cupressales > Cupressaceae > Cryptomeria > Cryptomeria japonica. Next base: position 700,867,604 of record NC_081414.1, read on the forward strand.
TATCTGTGCTCAAGAAAGGATTCAACAGAGACCTACGTGTTCTATGGAGGAAAGGTCAAAAAGGTGTTCCACAATGTATGATTACCATAACTTTTGGAAGACACCCTATTTGGTAGATGACAATTTATAAAATCTAACGCGCTAGAAGTAATGCAGAGTACTATGTTTCTTAAAATAAGGAATTATTTATATAGGGTTGTGACAATGACAAATGGTTGGTAATGACATGCTTCAACTGGATTATTTTCTTACCACTCACTCATTTCATTTTCTATAGGTATTCAAGACAATAATCCCATTGTTAGTTTGTTAGTTTGTTAGCTTGGACAACTGTTTGTCCATTTGCTAAACAATTAGTAAATAATTGTTCGCTAACAAATGTAGTTAGAGTTCAAACAATTTTTATTAATTATTTGACTCTTTTTAGAAACTTCTAGCAACCAATTTGGTTAGGGTTGTTTAGTTGTTTTTAATCTTAACCATTGATTGAGAATTAATCTTGGCCGTTGGTTTTCCAACGAGAGTAATATATAAGGGGGCCAAGGGGCATTTGGAAAACAATGAATTATGTGGAGAAACTTGCAGTGTTAGCAAGTAAGTCTTGCAGTGTTAGCAAGGGCTCAGTGATAGCATTGGGATAGTAGCGGGATGCAATCTTAGCAGGAGAAATTGGGAGGTCATTGAAGCTCTGCCAGTAACAAGCAAGCAGTATTTGTATCTCTTGATTTGCTGTAGTTAATATATATTCCTCATCTACAGTACTGGTTTTCCCTTTGGGGTTTTTTCAGGGGCAATTGTCCAAAAATATTGTGTTCATTGTGTTGCGCATTTATATGAGTTTGTGAAATTGCAGTTGTGTTATTTTCCAATATTTGTTGCTCAAATAATCTATCAAAGATAGGAGGATAATAATCATTAATTGTAATAGATTTTTCACATGGTATCAGAGCTTTGCTAAGGGTACCCTAGGCGAAGGAAACTGAGGGTTTATAAAACCTAGTTTAACCTCTTTAGAATTTTTATTTGCTTTAACCTTTGAGATGGCCTCAGTTGGTTTAAGAGATCGGGATAGATTGGATGGAGCCTCTAATTTTGGTGTCTGGAAAGCCAGAATTTCTTTATTGCTAGAAGAGAATGGTATCAAGGAATATGTTACCACTGTTGTGATTGTACCTACAGATCCAATACTGCTTGCAGCATACAAGAAGGATGATTCCAAGGCGAGGAGGCTAATCCTTGATGGTGTCAAGGACCATATAGTTCCACATATTATAGAGTTAGATACTGCAAAGAAGATGTGGGATGCCATTCTGAATCTATACCAGAATGCTACCACTAATCGGAAGCTGATTCTCAGAGAAAAGTTGAGGAATACTAGAATGAATAAAGGAGAAGACGTGACGAGTTACCTCACCAGACTCAGTCTTGTCAAGGATGAGTTAGCGACTGTTGGAGATAAACCAAGTGATGATGAGATGGTACGGATAGCCCTAAATGGGTTTTTTAAGCAGTGGGATGTCTTTGTTCAAGTTGTTAATGGACAAGACACCTTACCAAGTTGGGATTGACTTTGGAGTGACTTCACTCAGGAGGAGCTTATACTAAGCCTTATCAATGGACCCAACAATAAGAGTCAGAAAAGTGAGACAGAACAGGAGAACGTTGCCCTAGTGGGTAAAGGAAAATCGAAGAAGGGGTCCAGCAAAGGATCAAATCCACAAGGTGAGAAGAAGAAGAAAAACTTGTTGAAGATCAAGTGCTATGGCTGTCATGAGTTTGGCCACTATGTCAGCGATTGCATAGAAAGGAAGAAGAATGACAAGAAAGGCAAGAAACAAGTTGCAGCTTCAGCAAGTGCAGATGAGCTCTCGAATAGAATGGAAGATGAGTTTGCACTCATAGCGTGTATGGTTAGCTCAACCTCATAGAGTGTTTGGTACATAGATAGTGGGGCATCATTTCATATGACAGGAGTTAGAGAATATTTCTCCATTTATAAGGAGGAGAGCACCAGAATCCAGATCTCTATGGGAAACATGTCCAAACTCAACTCAGTTGGGAAAGGGAGTGTTCAGTTTCAAAGGGAAGATGATTCCTCTTCATGATGTGTTGCATATTCCAGGCTTAGGGATGAATTTGATTTCTGTATCTGTCCTTCAGGACAAAGGGTGCAATGTACTCTTTAGAGGGGCACATGTATTGATTAAGCATAAGGATTGGAAATCACCCATAGCTATTGGAGTTAGGAGCGGTCGGCTTTATAGGATACAGTTTGATATTTCTAAGGCATTCATGAGTAGTAAAAATATTAGAGATCAAGGAGAGCTATGGCATAGGAGAATGGGTCATATACATCATGGAGCACTTAATTTGCTTCATGAGGCTGTGACAAATGTTCCAGAGGTGAGCACAAAGCACGATGATGTATGTAAGGGATGTGTGTTGGGGAAGTTTGCAAAAGCGTCTTTTCCAAGGAGTGACACTCAATTTGAGAGTGTTCTTGATCTAGTACATTTAGATGTATGTAGATCAATGTCGATGGAATCTCTCAGAGGGTATGAGTACTTTGTTACTTTTATTGATGATTTCTCTAGGAAGGCTTGGATATACTTCTTGAAGACCAAGGATGAGGTTTTCAGTCGCTTCCAAGAGTTCAAGGCTCTTGTGGAGAACTCGACAAGAAGGAAGATAAACATTCTTCGATTAGACAATGGAGGTGAGTACAAAGGGAATGAATTCCAAGAGTTTTGTACTAGGGAAGGAATCAAGAGAGAGTGGACCGTTCCTTACAACCCGCAATAGAATGGGGTTGTTGAGAGGAAGAATTAGTCCATATCAGAGGCAGCAAGAGATATGCTACATGATCAGGACTTGCCCCGTTACTTATGGGCAGAAGCATGTAGTACGACAGCATACATACAAAATAGGGCTCCACATAAGGTGCCAGGGAAGATGACACTAGAGGAAGCATTCACTGGGAAGAAGCCAAATGTTAGTCACTTTAGGATCTTTGAGAGTTTGTCATATTGTCACATTCCAAAGGATACATGTACCAAGTTAGATCAGACTGCAGAAAGAGGGTACTTTGTGGGGTACAGTGAAACCTCAAAGGCATATTGGATATTCATTCCAGGGACCAGGTGGATTATTGTTCGACGTGATGTCAAGTTCATGGAGGACAAGGCATTTAGAAGGTTTAGAGATTTGCTAGCAGATGATCAGAGTGAGCAACCAACACAAGCTCCAAGGATCACTCAACCGAATCAAGGTTGACAAAGCTCTAGTACAGTTACTAGTACAAGCATAGGCTCAGGAGGTGAGAGTTCTCAAAGTATGGAGCAACAGGTGCAAAAAGAGGTGCATCAAGAAAACATGGAGGTTGATATTTCATCTTCTAAAGTTGGCAGCAACAACTGTAAGGTTCAACAGACACAAAGAAATACTCAGGAGTTAGTGGGTACTCCTAGGAGGAGGAGTAGACAACGGAAACAACCAGCCAAGTTTGATGACTATGTTGCATTAGTTAGTCAGTTAGTAGATAGTGAACCTTCTAGCTATTAGGAGGCTGCACAACATCAAGTGTGGCAAGATGCTATGGTTGAGGAGTATACTTCAATTATGCAGAATGATGTTTGGGAGGTAGTGCCTAGACTAACAGATAGAGCTATGGTTGGATCACGTTGGATCTATAAGATCAAACACGATGCAGATGGTAGCATCGATAAATACAAGGCAAGGTTTGTGGCAAAAGGGTTCTCTCAGAAGGAGGGAATAGACTATGAGGAGATATTTGCTCCAGTTGCTAGGTATACTTCTATACGAGCTATAATCTCAATTTCAACACAAATGGGATGGCAAATCCATCAAATGGATGTCAAGACAACGTTCCTTAATGGCGAGTTGAAAGAGGATGTATACATAGAACAACCAGAAGGCTTTGTAGCATACAACAAAGAGACCCACGTGTGTAGATTAAAGAGAGCTTTGTACAGACTAAAGCAGGCTCCCAGAGCATGGTATGAACGCATTGATAGTTACTTGCAGGAAATGGGCTTTGTGAAGAGTGAGGTAGATGCTAACCTCTACTACTTGGTGGTTGGGGATGAGATTCTCATTCTTGTTCTATATGTGGATGACTTGTTTCTAACAGGTTCACTAGGGCTCATAGAAGAGTGCAAGAGGGACCTTGTAGCAGAGTTCAAGATGAAGTATTTGGGACTTATGCACTACTTTCTAGGCATGGAGGTATGACAGACAAATGGAGAGATTTTCCTTGGACAAGGGAAATATTGCATTGAAATCTTGAAAAGGTTCAGGATAGAATATTGCAAAGTCATGTCTACACCTATGATCACGAATTGGAGGAAGGTAGACATATCCAGGGAGAAGGATGTAGATCCCACCTTATACAGGCAGTTGATTGGTTCTCTCATCTATTTGGTCAACACCAGGCCATATATAACATTTACAGTTAACTCTCTTAGTCAGTTCATGGTTGAGCCAAAGGGAGTGCATTGGACAGCGGAAAAGCATGTGCTACGTTATTTGCGAGGTACAATCGAGTATGGTATTAGATATGCTCGAGGTAAAGGAATCAAGATGATGGGCTATACTGATGCAGATTGGGCAAGCAGTTCAATAGACAAGAGGAGCACTTTAGGGTGTTGTTTCAGTTTGGGATTAGGAGGTGTCTCTTGGTTTAGTAGGAAGTAGAAGTCTATGGCTCTGAGTTCTACAGAGTCAGAATACATAGCAGCTAGCATGGCGACATGTGAAGCTATATGGCTTCGAAAGTTGCTAGTAGCCTTGTTTGGTCAGAAGGTGGAGACTACAGTGATACACTGCAACAATCAGAGTTGCATTAAGTTGATTGAGAATCTGGTGTTTCATGATAGGTTGAAACATATAGACATCAGGTATCACTTCATCAGAGATTGTGTACAACATGGAGTTGTTCAGCTACAATTTATACCTACAGATCAGCAGGTAGTAGACATTCTGACAAAGGCATTGGGGAAGGCGAAATTCATCTTCTTCAGAGAGAAGTTGGGTGTCATGCAGAACAACTTTCTCGCTAAGAGGGAGTGTTAGTTTGTTAGTTTGTTAGCTTGGACAGTTGTTTGTCCATTTGCTAAATAATTAGTAAATAATTGTTTGCTAACAAATGTAGTTAGAGTTCAAACGATTTTTCTTAATTATTTGACTCTTTTTAAAAACATCTAGCAACCAATTTGGTTAGGGTTGTTTAGTTGTTTTTAATCTCAGCCGTTGGTTTTCCAACGAGAGTAATATATAAGGGGTTAGGGGGCATTTGAAAAACAATGAATTGTGTGGAGAAACTTGTAGTGTTAGCAAGTAAGTCTTGCACTATTAGCAAGGGCGCAGTGATAGCGTTGGGATGGTAGCGGGGTGGAATCTCTAACAGGAGAAATTGGGAGGTCGTCGAAGCTCTGCCAGTAACAGGCAAGCAGTATTTGTATCTCTTGATTTGTTGTAGTTAATATATATTCCTCATATGCAGTACTAGTTTTCCCTTTGGGGTTTTTCCAGGGACAATTGTCCGAAAATATTGTGTTCATTGTGTTGCGCATTTATATGAGTTTGTGTTGTGTTATTTTCCAATATTTGTTGCTCAAATAATCTATCAAAGATAGGAGGATAATAATCAGTAATTGTAATAGATTTTTCACACCCATCTACCGTGTTCCTTGGACATGTCCTAAGGCAAAAAGATTAAATGTTTCTACCTTGCCAATAAGGCAGCATGGCACCCCATCTTTACAGTCAGAGAGATGAGTTAATGGAGGAGGTGGGAACTGACTTATACAGCCGAATCGTACCCAGTTTTGGGTGTCGAAGTGCAATTGTTTGAAAGCTTCCAAGCTTTTCCAAACAAAATCTATTTTGGTACAAGTCTGGCAACCGTTGCATTCCAGAAGGACATCTCTTTGAGGCATTAAGTAAAAGCAATTGGGGCCGAAGGTCACTGGCAACGAATTTGGTTTACGCCTGCCATTTGCATTTACTTAAAAGTTTCTAAAGCCTGTTTATCAATCTTGTTGGTGTGCGATAAAACTGTGAATTGCATTTGTTTGGAAGTTTCTAAAGCCTTTTCTTTAAGCCGGTTTTGTGGGTATCCCACAATCATGACAGCGAGGAGACTACATCTCGTGTAGGCGATTTGGCTACGTAGCCCACATGCCTGGCCTATGCTTCCATAGTTTTTTTTGTGTACGTCTTTTAGAGGCTGTTTACAACAGCAGCGTCCTTGAGTTCCCAATTCGGCATCGACAGGGAGGATGCAAGCTTAAGGTTGTGTATTTCAGCCTTTATAGCTGCTAATTGCATTTGCTTGAAAGTTTCTAAAGTTTTTTCAAAATATCCATCTTCTGCGTATCCTGGGGTGGTCAACTGTATTTTGTATGAAGTTTCTAAATTCTTTTCAACAAAAGGTATCTTCTTATGGAAATTTCCTTGGTAGTTCACGTGCCCGGTCTATCCTTTCACACTTTGCATACATGCCTACCAAGGTTGTTGCAAAGTCAACTTTTGATAAAACTCCTTTGTCAATTAGGCTGGATGGGTAATCACACCCCGTTTCAGAGCACCCATTTTAGCACAGGCAGGAGGGGATGCAAACTACAGGTTATGAAGTCAGATTTTACACATGCGAATAACAGTTTATTTGAATGTTTTTAATGCCATTCTTGCATACTCAAGTGGTTCTCTATACTGACTACTGTTGGCAATATGTTGGATATGGTTAAGTGTTGTCATTGATGTCAACACTGTATTCTGGTTGGATCTATCTCGGTTAGTCTTGGTGATCATCTTGGTTTTGGCCGTGATTTTGATCTTGTATGATCAAATCTCTGGAATCAGTTTTGGATGCTTATTCTGATGGTTATATGCTTGCTATATTCTGATGGTTTCATGGTTTGGTTATCGCTTTTGGTATTTCCGGTTACCGGTTGGCTTGTGCCTTTACCGCCTTCCAACGTTCCCGGTTAGCTTTACCGGTATACTTTATTTGGTGACATCATCTATGGATTTTGGGTCCAGCTTATGGAATTGGTTTCTATCATGTTGTTGGTGCTTCTTGATCATATTTCGAGTGTTTGATGACTTTGCATTGGATGGCCTGCTATTATTGTGGTCCTATTTGGATCCAGTTAAACTTTCACTGAGGGTTTCTACCAGTTAGTGAAGCGTGTTGGATTTTGGTCTTAGTGGAATTCCCGATAGATATAGTTGCTTGGTTACTTGATTTAGGTCCATGCTGTATAATGTAAATCATACTATTGGTCTGGTGATATTGTGTGATGTAATTTTTGTAATTATGGATTTATGGGTCTAGGGTTTAGCCAACCTTGTCAACAAGGTTGATGATTTGTATTTATTGTTGACTTATTTATGTAAATGGTAATGGATCGATGGTTATGGTTGGTTCAATCTACATTATCAGAGAAAGGATTATGTGCGAATAAAGTCATATCATTCAAGAGAAGGTTGGAAAGGTTTTGTATTGCAGAACTAACATCAGTGCTTAATCGAAATTGTATCAGGCATTTGTAGATTCTATTTTCATAATTCACTTCTTTCCGGATTGTAGTCCGATGATTTTGTAAGTCAGTGAGACTTCCCTTTGTGATGACCAGTGCACTCTAGGCTATTGGCCTTTCTACATGTGCAGACTCCATTGTAATAATTCACAATACTATTGCAGAGTATTCATCTGATTGTGGGTAGGGTTTCCCATCGTGGTTTTTCCCTTTCCATGTTTTTCACGTTAAAATATTGGTGTTATATGTGTTGTGCTTACATGTTATATTCTTCATTGTGTTGTGCTCTAGTTTGAAGTTTATAATTGAATTGATTGTTATTATTGTTAGTGAACTGATTCACCCCCGCTCTTAGTTTACTCGCGGTATTAGAATATTCTAACAATTGGTATCAGAGCAAGGTCCTCTTTGCAGAAGCTTAACCGCTTGAGGAGATCCGATGGCATTAGCATTTAGTTCTACATTCAATCACTACCAAACGGAGAGTCCCAGATTTGATGGTACAAATTACAAGATATGGAAGGAGCGAATGAAGATTCATCTCAGATGTCTTAGAACAGAAGTTTGGGAGATAGTAGAGAAAGGGTATACACCTCATGATCCTAACTCAGGTACACCGACACCTGCTGATCAACAGAAGAGAGTTAAAAATGATGTGAGAGCAAAAGAAGCTTTGTTGAATGCCCTATCTGATGAAAAGCTATTTAATATCATAGAATTGGATAATGCTAAGAAGATTTGGTTGAAGCTTGAAACTCTTTATGAAGGTGATCAGGAAGTGAAGATTGTTAAACTTCAAGGTTTGCAGGTAAGGTATGAATCTTTGAAGATGGAAGAGGATGAGAAGATAAGTTCTTTCATAGATAGAGTCAATGAGATTGTTATGGGTATCCAATGTTATGGCGGATCTGTTAGTGATGGTGAAATAGTGTCAAAAGTTCTAAGGGTTCTACCTCCTGCTTGCAAAATGAAGGCTACTGCTATTAATGAACTCCGGACAATGTCAAGTACCCATGTGACTAGAGATACATTACTTGAGAATTGACTACTTTTGAACTTGAAGAACTTGGAGATCAGAATGATGCTAAAACTCAGACTGCATTTAAAGTATCTACCTCCAGTATGTGACTAGAGATACATTACTTGAGAAATTGACTACTTTTGAACTTGAAGAACTTGGAGATCAGAATGTTGCTAAAACTAAGACTGCATTTAAAGTATCTGCCTCCAGTAAACAAAAGATAGATTGGAAAGAGGTGTATGCTAAGGATATGGAGGAAATTGATAGAGAAGAAAGAGAGCTTGAAGAGCTAGAAGCCAGGATTACTAGAAGAATCCCTAAAGGACCAACTAAAAGTAAGTATGAAGGAAAAATCCCTTTTAAATGTTTTTCATACAATAAGATTGGTCATTTGGCTTCTAGATGTCTTGAAAGAGCTGTTAGGAATCATGAAAGATTTGTGAGGAATTATAAGCCTAATCCTGAATATCAGAGCAGAGCTAGATTAAGAAGGAATAAGGATAAATCATGTTATTATGCTGGTGATGATGATTTTGGTATTTCTGATGATGATGATGATGAACCTATGAGTGGATCCAGTAATGGAGCTTCCTCTGACAAAGATTGGGTCTTTATTGCTAGCAAGGATGATTCTCTAGAATATGTCATTGAAGCAACTCTTACTGAGGAAAAGGCTTTGGCTGCTAAAATTGAATAAAATAATGAATGGGTTATAGGAAGTGGATGCTCACATCACATGACTGGTGACAAGAGAATGTTTCTATCACTACAAGGATTTGATGGTGGATTGGTCAGATTTGGAGACAACAAGGCATGTAGGATCAAAGGCAAAGGAACAATATCATTGGATGGTAAGACAAATACTGATAATGTTTACTATGTTGAAGGCTTAAAGCATAATCTTTTAAGTGTAGATCAGATGGTGGATAGAGGATTTCATTTGCAATTCAAAGATGGAAAATACAAGATCATTAATAAATCTGGATTGGGGATTGCTTCTGGAACTTAGACTATAAGTAATATCTTTCATTTGAACTCTAGTGAGAAGGCTTTCTTAATTGCTCAGATTGATGAAATTTGGTTATGGTAGAAGAGAATGTGTCATGTAAATTCTGATTGCATAGTAAAAATCAATTCAATATTGGCTGTCAGAGATTTTCCTAAAATTGTTAAACCTCATAATCTGGTATGTAGAGAATGTCAAATGGGTAAGCAAGTTAGAACTTCTTTAAGAAGTATACATGATAAATCTACTGAAATTATTGATCTTATTCATACCGATTTGTGTGGACCAGAAAGGACTAAAAGTTTTCAAGGTGATAGATATTTTATGTTAATTATTGATGACTATTCTAGAATGATGTGGGTGGCATTTTTGAAGGAAAAATATGAAGCTCTTGAGAAATTAAAAATATTTAAGGCTATGGTTGAGACTGAGACAAGACTGAAGATAAAATGCTTGAGATTAGATCATGGTAGTGAGTTTACATCTGGTGATTTCAACAACTTTTGTGAAAGAAATGGTATTAGGAGACAACTTTCTGCACCTAGAACTCCACAACAGAACGGATTGGTGGAAAAGAAAAACATAACAATTTTGGATGCTGCAAGGACTATGATGACTGAAGCTAAATTACCTGATATCTATTGGAGAGAGGCTGTCAATACCGTTGTATACACTTTCAATGGAGTACACATTAAAGGCGATACAGGTAAGACTCCTTATGAATTATGGTTTGGTCATACTTCTAGTGTTAGATATTTCAGATTTTTTGGAAGCAAATGTTAAATTAGAAGAGATGATGCATTAGGAAATTTTGATCCTAGAAGTGATGAAGGAATATTTTTGGGTTATTCTACTAAGAGCAAAACATATAGATGTTATAACAAAAGATTGAATAGGATAATGGAAAGCATAAATGTCAAGGTGGATGGGCATGACAGTAGTCAAATCAGAGCTTATGATTATGGACCGGAAGATAAATTTATCAGACTTGAACTGGTAATTTAAGAATCAATTCAGAATAGTGAACCCGTGACTCCGGTAACATAAAAAAATTCAACAGTGATAGAGGAACAAGAGAATGAGTTAGCGAATCATGAAAATTCAAAGACTCCCAGGTATGTAAAGCTAAATCATTTAGATGAATCAGATCATTGGAGATAAAAGGAAAGGTGTGACAACTAGGAGAAACTTAGCTACTGAAGAGGTATGTTTAATTTTTCAAGTTGAATCGGAATCTTTTATTGAGGCAAGTAAGGATGAAAATTGGATAAAACCAATGGAAGAAGAATTAGATCAGATTGAAAATAATAAGACATGTGAACTTGTATGTAGATTTAAAGACAAGAACATCATTGAAACTAAATGGGTTTTTCAGAAATAAATTAAATGAGGAAGGTCAAGTGGTAATGAACAAGGATAGATTGGTTTGCAAAGGTTATTCACATGAAGAAGGTGTTGATTATGGAGAGACTTATGCTCCAGTTTCTAGAATTGAAGTGGTAAGACTTTTTATTGCTTATATTGCACACAAGAACTACAAAGTATATCAAATGGATATTAAATGTGCATTTCTAAATGAAGATCTTGAAGAAGAAGTTTACATTAAGCAACCTGATGGATTTTCTTTATCAAAATACAAGGACATGGTTTGCAGGCTAATGAAAGCTTTATATGGACTAAAATAGGCCCCTAGAGCATGGTATGCTAGATTGGATACGTATCTTTCAAAGCTTGGTTTCAGTAAAGGTAATGTTGATAGTAACTTATATTATAACATTGAGCATGATGACATATTGATTATTTAAGTCTTTGTGGATGATATCATTTTTGGAGGAGAAGAAGGTTTATGCATGAAATTTGCTAATGATATGAAGAATGAATTTGAAATGTCTATGATTGGTGAGATAAAATTTTTCTTAGGTTTATAGATTACTCAGACTGATAAATGTATTTTCATTTGTCAAACTAATCATGTGAAGGAGTTACTTAAGAAATTTGGACTTGAGAATTCTAAACCCGTCGGTACTCCTGTGATAACTGGTTGCAAATTGTCAAAGGATAGTGAATCACCTAAAGTGAATATGAGCAGATACAAGTCAATGATTGGTGGATTGATGTACCTAACTTAGACTAGACCTAATATAATGAATGTTGTTTTTATTGCTTCTAGATTTCAGTCAGATCCTAGAGAAACTCATGATATTGTTGTCAAGAGAATATTCAGATATTTGGTAGGTACAACTAACTTTGGGTTATGGTATCCTAAGGATGATGACTTCACATTATGTACATGTACAAATTTTGATTGGGTAGGAAATGTGGAAGACCGGAAGAGCACTACTGGTGGTGCATTCTTTCTCGGGAAGAAGTTGGTTTCATGGCTTAGTAATAAACAATCAGGCACTTCATTGTTTACTTCTGAAGCATAATATGTTGCAGCTGCTACCAACTATACTCAAATTTTATGGATGAAACAATTGTTAAAGGACATAAGGGTGAGTTATGATGAGCCTATTGATATTCACTATGATAATACTATTGTTATTGATATGTCAAAGAATCTGGTATTTCATTCCAAATCAAAACACATTTCTATAAGGTATAATTTCTTGAAGGAAAAGGTTGAAGCAAAGGAAGTCAGATTGGTTTATGTGCCTATTAAGGAGTAGATTGTAGATATTATAGCTAAACCATTACCTAAAGATACTTTTGAATATCTCAGAGATTAGTTGGGGGTTACCATCCTTCCAGAAGAGACTTAGAGATGTAGGGATGCATCAATTTGATGAGCTTATCAGACATACTTTTCTAATCCGGGTTGATGAATATGGTGGTACTACTTAGGGGGAGTAATAAGTTGTTTGGTTTAGTACTCTTGATTTGATATCCGTCCTTTGTCATTGATGTCAAAGGAGGAGAAAGGTGCTCATGTGAAAAACTATCAGATCTTTTTTGGGAGAGGTATTCATGTTAATCTAAGGGGGAGATTGTTGGCATTCCTTGGCACTTGTATATTTTTCACATTCAGTGTTGCCACCAATGCCAAACAAGGAGATTGTTGGCAATATGTTGGATATGGTTAAGTTTTTTCATTTATGTCAACATTTTATCTCAGTTAGATCTATCTCGATTAGTCTTGGTGATCGTCTTGGTTTTGGATGTGATTCTGATCCGGTATGATTAGATCTCTAGAATCGGTTTTGGATGCTTATTCTGATGGTTATATGCTTGCTATATTATGGAGGTTTTATGGTTTGGTTATCACTTTTGGTATTTCTGGTTACTTGTTGGCTTGTGCCTTTACCATCTTGCTTTTGGCTTTACCAACGTCTGGCGTTCCTGGTTAGCTTTACCAGTATGCTTTATTTGGTGACTTCATCTATGGATTTTGGGTCCATCTTATGGAATCGGTTTCTATCATGTTGTTGGTGCTTCTTTATCATATATCAAGAGTGTTTGATGACTTTTCATTGGATAGCGTGTTGTTATTGTGGTCGTATTTGGATCCAGTTTTAACTTTCATTAAGGGTTTCTACCAGCTAGTGAAGCATGTTAGATTTTGGTCTTAGTGGGATTCTTGGAGGATATAATTGTTTGGTTACTTGATTTAGGTCCATGCTATATAATGTAAATCATAATTTTGGTCTAGTGGTATCGTGTGATGTAATTTTTGTAATTATGGGTTTAGCCGACCTTGTCAACAAGGTTGATGATCTGTATTTATAGGTTAGTTATTCATGTAATTGGTTATGGATGAATGGTTATGGTTGGTTAAGTTTGCATTATGAGAGAAAGGATTATGTTTGAATAGTCATATCATTCAGGAGAAGGTTGGAAAGGTTTTGTATTGCATAGCAAACATCAGTGCTTAACCGAAACTATATCAGACATTTGTAGATGCTACTTTCACAGTTCACTTCTTTCTAAATTGTAGTTTGATGATTTTGTAAGTCAGTGAGACTTCCCTTTGTGATGAGCAGTGCGCTCTAGGTTGTTGGCCTTTCATCATGTGCAAACCCCATTGTAATCATTCACAATACTACTGTAGAGTATTCATTTGATTGTGGGTAGGATTTCCCACTGTGGTTTTTCCATTTTCGGGTTTTCCATGTCAAAATATTGGTCTTATGTCTGTTGTGCTTACATGTTATATTCTTCATTGTGTTGTGCTCCAGTTTAAGATTTATAATTGAATTGATTCTTGTTATTGTTAGTAAACTGATTCACCCCCCCCACCCCCCCCGCTCTCAGTTTACTCTCGGTATCAGAACATTCTAACAACCACTACACTTTCTTGAGTGTTTCCAAAGCCTTATCAAGAAATCTATTGCTTGCATACCCTGTGATGCAGTGCTATATTTCTAGGACAGGTTCTAAAGTTTTTTTGTTCAACAACTTCATTTTGTACAAAATATGACAATCATGGTAGCCCATGAGACCATAGTGTGGGAGGATGAAGATACACTTTCAAGTGGATTACTATATGTTGGTTTTGCCTTAATCTATAATGACATCATTGTCACCATTGTTTAAGGTCAATTCTAGTTCATATTATTATTATAACTTAATTTGCTTATACCCTCAATATTTAATAACTAAAATGCTAAGATAATCTCGATTAATTTCTATTTACTATTTGGGATGTGAATAAACATTAGGTATGGAGAAAAGAACGAATCCATTAAATTTTTCAGTTACGTTCCATTCAAACCTCTAAGCTCAAAAGTAACCCCTCAACTTTATAGTCTCTACTGATTTGAACTTTCTTGGAAACACCAACAAACAAAAATTAGGTGGGAAGTTTCACAATAAAGTTCTCTGTCTAATAACTTATTTAGCTTTTTCCTTCTTTAGTTTCTTTAAAACTATAAATATTATCTTGTTCCATAAAAGAGTAATTGAGTGTATAACTTAAAAGTAAAATAAATAAATAGAATAGAATAAGGAAAGAACAATGTTTGATGTAAATCAGTTTGACTGACTGTTGTTAAGTGTATCATTCATATTTTCAATACTGGGTGTTTGCAAGTTATTTTACTTGGATCTATTATTTTGTTGTTGATGTCATCTTCCCATGTCATTTTGTATTAGATTTAGAGATTGAATAGTCACCCAATATACAATATGTAGTTGGTTACGTAATGATGAGAACTTAGCTATACATCATCAAGACATCAACTAAAGAAGGCTTAGTCCTTTACCAAATCATTATATCTAATGACCAAGCTAATATATCTCAACATAATATAATCAGATTTCTTTGAGATCCCATATCTTAATTACAAATCTTAGACTTCATGTCTCATGCTAATTCTTGGAAGTGCTCCTAATCAAGGTACTAGTCCACACTTCATATTAATTATTGTTTTAGTATTAAGTAATGTGTAGGGGAAAAAGCGAGACTAGGCTAACATGTCCTAATCCTACCTTTTGACACACATTGCGGAATACGAAAGAGCCTAGAGGTATCGCACAATTCGCTACTTCTTTTTGGTGAAAGAGAGAGCCACGGGCTACCTATTAGGGTTTCTATTCCTTTGTTGTAATTGAAAGGTAAAATTATGCAAGTTCAATTCCTAACCCCAAAATGCAAGTATGAACTAATAACAAGATTGCAGAATTGAACTTAAACAATGGAAAGCTGCAAACACAAGGACAAGACAAGAATGCAGATGCGTACCCGGAGTCAAAATCTGAGTGAAAATGTTCGGGACGGGGGCGCGGGCACCACTGTCCTGATTCTATTCTTGAAACTACACCTGAAACTGCCACTTTGCAACCTGGAAAACTCTCGGAAATGCTAAAAATTGCTGTCTGTCAGGAGGACCAGGGCGCCCAGCGCCCTTGTCCCAGGGACCAGGGCACCTAGCGCCCCTGTCCTGGCAGGACCAGGGCGCCCCATGCCCTTGTCCTGGTCTTTTGCTCTGAAACTTGGTGTATGGTTCGGTCTCCGTCTGCTTCTTTCGGATCTGCAACTTACGGCGTCATCTGAATCCCGAAATCTGCACTTATATCTAAAAAAGGTGTTTGGGCGGCTATATAGGGTTTTGCCTTAGTCAAACCCCCACTTCGGTGATTTCCACCTCCACGAATAGCCAAGTTGTATTGTAAAAGTAGTGTGTGTGTAGACCTTGTGTGTGTGCAAGATCTAAAATGCAAGTAAGCAAACTAGAGCAACCTAGAAAGTAAACCCTAATTGCTTGTAAATGACAATGTAAATGCTCCAAATCAAGATGTAGAGTGATCTAAAGCATGAATACAAATGATGTAAGGAAGCTTATGCAAAGACATGAAAAGAACATGAAATCATACCCAACCCCAAGGGGGGGGTACAAGCCAATCTTCAGTCGGTGATCCCTTATTGTTCTTCAATGCCTTCAAAGCCCTAAATGAATGAAATTGATGGATGCTTGATGGATGGGTGTTGAATGTTGTTGAAGTCTTCAAAGATCTTCTCTTTCGTTGCATAGAAGGTTCCTGAAAAACCAAAATCGGATCCTTTCAAATGAAGAAAGAGAGGTCTTATATATGAAACCCTAGGTCTTAATTTCAACTTTTGGCCGACCTAGAGATTGAATATCCCACCAATTTCTTGGGGTTAAGCTTTATTTTATGATTGGATCGTGCTCCTAAAATTTCGGGAAAAATGTCCGGGACCATGTGCACTCCGGGCGCCATGGTCCCGGCAACTTTTCACCAAATTTTCAGGGCTGTCGGATATGATGATTTTAGAGAGAATCCCGAAGTTACAGGTGATTTCGAGATGTTTTGACCCCCGAAATCAAGCCCCCAAGTTCAAAATAGGGCCTAATTAGGGTTTTTGATTAAATGATGTATTGGAGGAATAAAATGAAAAGGGGCACACTTTAATGAAAGGGCCCACCTTTATGATGTGGAGGATGATGAAATAGGACCTTAGACCTAATTAATTTGATTAATTAAGTGCTAAAGGAGAAATGCAATGCAAAATGCAAATGGCGCCAAGGCGGGTGCTAAACTAGGTGTGAAATTGTACTGCTTTAGCAAGTGCGTACAATTTACGACGCTATATTTAGCCCCCACTTTAGCGGTCATATGAGTACTACATGAATATGCAAGCTAAAGTACAGGAAAGTAAACATTATTTGAAAAAGGATATATCCATAAGTTCGTCGAACGAAGCCCCCAGCGGTATCTGCAGTACACAGTTAGGAACCGCACCCTACAAAACACACGTTAGATCACAAAATCACCTAATGCTTACTAAGGAAAGTGATGAAATTTGTGAGTAGCTATATGCCCCCCCCTGTTTCGGCTTGCTTATTAGGGAGGTGAAACAGGGTAGCATGTTTACTTACAACAAATTGTGTGAATGATTATTGATGAGAGATGTTCACTAAAAAGGCTTCATCAGAGCACATTTTGGAACATCCAGGGAGTAAGGGAACAAAAATACGATTCCTACGCAACAAACAGTTCGAAAATCCCATCTCCCAAACTCAAGTTATGATGAAATGAGTGATAGAGGAAAAATTAGGGTTTTGAAACAAAAGGTAAAAGAATGAAAGTATATACCTTGAAAGTGACTATTGCATTTGTCACTTTGTTGATTCTGAGTATTGTTCATTGCAGCGGAGCCCACATAGCCATCATCATGCCTTCACAATGACCGGAGCGTCTCGCGAGGATTGAGATCATGCGACAGGCCGTGATCGACGATGAGCCACTGGATGAGGTGAGTTGACTGAACTTTGACTTTCTGCATTTCTGTTGACTCTGATTTTCTATGATCGAATGCGGGCCCTGGAATCTAACCCTGGGTCCCACCCAGGGCGCCATTGTCCCACCAAGGCGCCATGGTCCTTTCAGGGCGCCATGGTCCCTGTGGGGCGCCATGGTCCCTTCAGGGCACCATGGTCCTTTTAGGGTGCCATGGTCCCTGTGGGGCGCCATGGTCCCAATCAGGACTTGGCAAGGGTCAACTTTCGATGCTCATTAGTTTGCATATTTGGCATAGATGATTTTGATGATTGATTACTGATTACACTGATGTTTTTGCATTGCAGGGTCTCCCATACATGAGAGAGCACACAGCGGGGCAGATTCTTCGTAGTTTGCGAGATCAGATTCCCCAGCTGACTCAGGCAGAGAGAGATACATTTTCTATAGTAGGTTTGTGGTCTATGATTCTTATGCCGCCATTCGATTTCATCCTGCGATGCTGATGGCACTCATGGAGCGATGGGATCCTGACACATGCACATTCCAGCTTCCAGTAGGGGAGATGATGGTGACACTTGAGGATGTGTACCACATACTTCGCCTACCGATCAGAGGAGCTACCGTGACATATACGACCGATCGGTCAGCAGAGGATCATCAGAGGGAGCAGGTATACTGCATAGGGAGAGTCATGCCGAGTGAGACGAGAGGTCGCATCATGGTCAGCTGGCTCTTACATCCTACAGGAGAGGTGCCCCTCATGAGATGTCTTATGATTGCTATCATTGCACTAGTTGTTTTCCCTAATGGGCGAGGTACACACATGCATGGGGGTCTCACATGGTGCATCAGGGCTATGGAGAGACATAGGAGAGTATATGCCTGGGGTCGGAGTATGCTTGCACATCTCTATCATGACCTCGAGGAGTATGTTTTCGGACAGGGTTGCAGCTTGATGACATGCACACTTTTGCAGGTGTGGATATTTGAGCACTTTACATGCACTAGGCCTGTCGGCTATTCGATGAGTGTGGCTAGCGAGCGACCTAGGGTATTTGCTTATCCACTTACCAGTGAGTGGAGATTTGGGGATCTACTGTACTGGAGAGTGACATTTGACAGATTGACAGCTGAGGTGACTGTATGGAGACCATATCTGTGGATGCACAGATGGGATGGGATGGAGAGATAGTTAGCATGCTTACAGAGGAACCGCCTACTGAGAGGACGATATCCACATATCATAGTCCCATTCTACTTTGACCGAGTACAGAGGCAGTTTGGGCTAGAGTAGTGTGTTCCAGCCGATGTACCCATCTACACTCGACACTCACGAGTCCTTCCCAGACCCAGAGCAGTAGCGAGACCTACGATAGATGATATCAAGATCACAGATATAGAGGGGTCCGACCAGGATGTGGTCACTGATTATGCTGCAGACCCCGGGGCACAGCGCAGGTATCTGTCATGGTTTGTGAGGACATACTCGGGGCCTATCTTTCCACCAGATCACCCGACAGGCCATCCAGGTCCATGGAGACATGGAGACCGATATGAGGATTAGGGATCCAGATCAGAGGAGCCAGAGGAGGGAGAGGGTCATGAGGAGGTAGGAGAGCCTGATCCACCCATAGGAGATCAGCCTAGTGCCGAGGAGGAGGAAGGAGAGGAGGATGACACAGATAGAGATGATGATGAGGAGAATGAGGATGCGGATGAGAATGAGGATGACGAGGAGGAGGAGGATAGAGATGATGAGGAGGAGTCAGATGCAGCTCCCCATCATTCAGGAGATGATACCATAGCCTTAGATCCTCCTGTTATTCCCCAAAAGGGGGAACACGAGGCGATATGGAGACCTGTACCTATCATGCACAGATCATTTGAGCGCGGGGAGCCTAGTAGTTCCCAGTCACAGATGCTACCATATCACGATCCCTACTGGCGTGAGGGAGATCCAGGTATAGTAGGTTTATATTGATTGATTAATGTTTTGATGATATAAAATGGTACTAATACACAATCTGTTCTACTACTACAGCTAATGTGCAGGAGTGGCGTTCTCTGATCCAGCAAGCAGTGACAGATATTTCCATGACAGCACAGATCCCTAGTTCCTCACAGGTTGCCTATAGACCTCAAGGGAACGCGGATCGGCATGATGACTTGTTTTTCCCATTTCGAGTACAGGTGGAGATATGGAGGGAGAGAGAGTGAGCTCTATCAGAGGACCTTCAGCGGGCATAGCGTGATCTAGCAGCAGCTCAGGCCGAGGCTACCTCATATCGCGTGATCCTTATGGATAGGGATCGTAGGAGTTCCTCTCGGAGTCACTCACAATCTATATCATGGTATACACCTATGGGTCCACCTGCACAGCCGGATCAGGAGGGAGCATCTAGTCGTCACTCTCCAGCCACTAGCCCTAGGGATAGGAGATGATCTTATGATGTAGGGTAGGTCACATTTTGGATGTATAGTGATCTACTTCTGTATATTGATCCACACACACACACACACACACACACACACACACACACACACACAGATATATATATATATATATATATATATATATATATATATATATATATATATATATATATATATATATATATATATATATACATGCTTCTTTGTCTCAAACGTGTTATCTTTAATGCCTAAAACAATGTGTATTTTGATTAAAGTTAATACATTTGGTGTATGTTCTGAATTTAATTTCCATGTGATTGATTTCTCAATGCTCCATGATTCAATTGATACATGTGTGACTTAATAAAAATAAAATATTTAATCAAGTACTACATTGATGATAGAGAAGAAATATGTGTTAAGCCTAAGAATCATATAAGTAACATGATACAACTCTACTTAACACATAAAGACATTGTATAATATGCCAGCATAATGAAAATGTAAATCTTTTGCAATTTACATAAATGAATTCAAGACAAACCATAAAGTAAAGAAACATGCTTGTCAGGAACGAAGCAATATAGATTAAACAAAACATCATTTAATTCTATTTGCTCTAACAAAGATAGGCTAACATATTATCCAATTTTGAAGACGTGCGAAGAAGATACATGAAATAAAAGATAAGGAATGAGGAATTAAACATAGTATCTACGCAAGTGCATAGCATTTATAGGTTCTTTAAGAGGCATACCGTCTACACCTGCTATTTTATAAGTACTTGATCCATAATCTTCAATATCGATATACGGTCCAAGCCAATTAGGACTAAATTTTCCCTTTCTTCAGGTAAGGCATTCACATTGCGCTGATTCTCATAGAGAACTAAGTCACCCACTGAGAAGGAACGTTGAATAACCTTATCATTATAGCTTCGTTGTAGAGTTTTGTGATACACTTGAATATGCTCAAGAGCATTTATACGCTGTTCATCAAGCATCTCAAGCTGTTGAAGTCTTTGTTCTCTATAAGAGTCATCATCTACTATACCTTTGAGAGAAACTCTAAGTGATGGAATCTCTAATTCTAAAGGCATAATAGCATCAGCACCATAAACAAGATTATAAGGGGTGGTTCCTGTAGCAATTCGTACACTCGTTCGGTAGGCCCAAAGAGCATAGATTAGCTGAGTACTCCAATCCTTACCATGCTTATTCACGGTTTTACGAAGAATTTGTTCAATTATCTTATTGGATGATTCGGCTTGACCATTTGATTGAGGATAGTATGGTGTAGAAAATCAATGTTTGATATGATACTTCTCGAGGAATTTCTTGACGTCCTTGTTCTTAAATGATGTCCCATTATCGGAGATTATAGTGGAAGGTATCCCAAATCGAGAAATAATGTTTTCTAGAAGAAATCGACAAATCACTTCAGCAGTAGTAGAGCGAAGGGGAATAGCTTCTACCCATTTTGTAAAGTAATCTGTTGCAGTTATAATGAAAGTATGTCCTTGAGATGAAGGAGGAGAGATTTTACCAATAAGATCCAGCCCCCATGCAGAGAAAGGCCAAGAAGCTACATGAGAACGAAGTTCTTGGGCAGGAGCATGAATCAAATTATTGTGTTGTTGACATTGATGACATTTCTTAACAAATGAAAAAGAATCCTGCTGCATAGTTTGCCAATAATATCCCATACGGAGCAACCTTTGAACCAAGGATTTGCCTCCAAAATGCCCCCCACAGGCACCTGAATGCGCCTCTTCAAGAGCAATAGGGATTTCCGATTTGTTAAGACAACGAAGGAGAAGACCGTTATAACCCCTTCGGTAAAGAACACTAGAAAGAATGATATATCTAGCGGACAGCTTGCGAATTCTAGCCCTAGTGTTCCTATTGGCAGAATCAGGAAAGGTACCATCGGTCAAGTATCCCACGATATGTGAATACCATTCATCTGAGTCTATAAAGTCACAACATGTCACCAAGCTAGAATCATCTACAATAGCTAGAGAAATAAGGTTATGAATAAAAAATTTAAGATCAACCACAGGGTCCTCTAAAGATACCAGAGAAGCCACACATGCCATTGCGTCTGCATGTCGATTATCTTTTCAAGGAATAGGTTCCATGGTGTAAGAATCAAATTTTTGTAACAAAGAGATAGTAAGGTCTTTGTATTGTGATAAATTTGTCTTGTTTTGCTTGATACAGTCCTGTTACTTGTCTTATAATCAGTTGAGAATCTCCAAAAATATGTATGTGTTTTATATTCAAAGCCAAGGCTGCCTTTATTCCTGCTATAAGAGCCTCATACTTAGAAATGTTATTGGTACATAGGAAATTGAGATGATAAGATAAGGGAATGGACTTCCTTGTAGGAGAAATCAGAACAACACCTGCCCCCGATCCCGTACGACACTTAGAGCCATCAAAGTATAACTCCCAAGTTTCATCTTTCTCTGTACAAAAAATGAAGTCGTTAGGAAAAGACTCAGGGTTAGGGAAGGAGAAAGGTGAAGGGGCCTCAACTAGGTGATCGGTCAACACTTGCCCTTTAATTGCTCTTTGTGAAACAAATTTAAGGTCAAATTCAGTTAACATCATAACCCACTTAGCTAGGCATCCTGATAAATCAGTTTTAGAGAAAAGATGCTTCAACGGATCAAACTTTACCATGACGTGGACTTCTGAATTTAAAAGATAATGTCTCAATTTCTGAGTCGCAAACACCAAGGCCAAGCATTGTCTTTCTATCGCAGAATATCGGGTCTCATAATCGAGTAAGGTACGACTGATATAATAAACCGGACACTCCTTACCATCTTTATCATGTTGTGCCAATAATGCTGCGAGAGCATGAGAGGAAGCAGCTGTATAAAGAAGAAAGGGTTTAGAGGGTTCGGCAGGTTGAAGGATAGGAGGATTAGCCAAATACACTTTTAAATCTTCAAATGCTTGCTGACAATCTTCATTCCATTGAAAAGTGATATTCTTTTTGAGAAGTTGAGTAAAAGGAAAAGTACGATCCGCAAGTTGAGATACAAACCTACGAATAGCTTGAATCTTTCCTTGTAAGCTTTTGAGTTGAGACGCATTTCTAGGAGGTGGCATGTTGACAATAGCATCTATTTTCTTAGTATCCACCTCAATCCCACGATGCAAAACTATGAATCCTAAGAGTTTTCCACTATCCACACCAAAAACACATTTTCGGGGATTCAAGCGCATGTGATATTTATGAATCCTTTCAAAGATTTGACGAAGGATCTTAATATGATCTATGCGGAGAATGGATTTGGCTAAAACATCATCAACATAATCTTCTAAAATCTTATGCATGTAATCATGAAAGATAAGGGTCATCGCTCGTTGATAAGTTGCGCCGACGTTTTTAAGTCTGAAAGGCATCATTACCCAACAAAACGTACCCCAAGGAGTGGTGAAAGCAGTTTTGAATTGATCTTGAGGATTAATGAAAATTTGATTGTATCCTGAAAAACCATCCATGAAGGATAACAAAGCATGTCCTGCTGTAGAATCAACTATCATGTCAATGTTTGGGAGGGGAAAATCATCTTTCAAAGAAGCTTTATTTAAATCTCGAAAGTCAGTACACATTCTTATTTTATTATCTGATTTAGCCACAGCGACAATATTTGAAATCCATGGGGAATAATCAATAGGGCGGATAAATCCAGCCTCCAATAATTTTTCAATCTCAGCCTTAACAAGCAAAGCTACCTTAGGATTCATTTTTCGAATCTTTTGTTTCACAGGCCTAGCATCAGGAACTAAGACAATATTATGAGTGACAATCTTAGGATCTATACCAGGCATGTCAGAATATGTCCAAGCAAAGATCTCAGGGAATTCACGCAATAAATCTTCATATTGTTTTTGTTCCTCTTCGTCCAGACATTTTCCAATTTTAATAACTTTTTCTTCATTGCCAGAATCCATCTTAACATCAATGGTGTCGCTCATAAGAAGATTACTTTGTTGAGGAGTATCCTTTAACTAAGGAAATTCTTTCACAATCTCATCGTTATCAATCTCTTTTCCAAAATAGGCTTCAGTGTTCAAACAATAAGGGAATCCCCTATTGTGATGATAACGAGGAAGAGTATCATATGCTCCTAAAAACTCAGCTAGAGCATCATCGGTAGGAAAAACATCCAAAGCACAGGCATACGAAGGATCAATATACTCAGGGTGTCTCATTGGTAGAGATGTAGAATTAACATTAACACTAATGCATGGTCTTTTAGAAGCTTTAGTGCACTTGCAGGGATTATAAGCAAGTCCATAGGCATAATCATAAAGATTATTCTCTAGAGGAACCTTTATTCCTTGTTCGTGAGCGCCACAGCCATTTCCATTATACCCATGCTTAGCTAGAATACGAAAACCACGACCATAACGATCAGCCATTTCAGAAAGAGAAGGTGGTTTTTCATAAGACAAAGAATCAAACCCTTCAGAATTTGAAGTGTGAGGAGAAGAAGTTTGAGAAGCGGCCACGAAGTTATTGCTCATAGGCTCAGGTAATGTTGATTGATTTTTAGCTTCTTCCTTCTTTTCAACTTTAAGCTCTCTAGAAGGAACCTTATATTCACCTACAAAGGTGGGATTAAAATCAAGAGATCCCCAATCGTCTTCTGCAAGAACCTTCTCAGGATCAAAATCCTTCTTATGTGTAGATTCAAGTTGAGAGGAATCTTCTTCAGGAGTTCCAGACTTATCCAAAGAATTTTGATCATCAGAGGGCGAGGATTCATCGATAGGTATCTTGTTTAAAGAGTCATCACTAGACGAGGAAGGCTTAGAAGAACCCCCTTTGGAAGTAGATGTTTGTAAACAAGCTTGGAAATTAGTATCACCTATCAAGGTATATGTCTTATTATTATAAATAAATTTAACTCGTCTATGCAATGTAGAGGGGACAACTTGCATACTATGAATCCAAGGTCTCCCTAATAGCAAGTTGTATGTTAAATTTCCCGACATAACATGGATAGGAGTAGGCAAAGTAACAAGCCCCACTGTGATGGGTAAGGTGATAATACCTAATGAAGTTTTAGCCACATTATCAAAGCCTCGAATAGGATGAGAGTCAGGCTCAATTAGGGATGTATCCACATTCATCTTATGCAAGAGATTAATGCTACACACATTAAGACCAGAGCCATTATCTACTAGTGTTCATCTTATAGCAATATCATTTATGATAACCACAATCATCAAGGGATCATATTGATGTTGAATTTCACTAGTAGGCAGCTCATCTTGAGTAAACACAATATGAGCTTTAGGATTCATCACAGAGTTAACCAAAGACACTATATTACTAGATGTATTCGGTGGAGGAACATTCAAATCTTTCAAAGCATCTTGTAACATTCCGTGATGAGCAGAAGAAGTTTGAATCAAATCCCAAAGGGATATCTTAGCAGGGGTAGCTTTAAGTTGTTCTATGAGATCATATTCCTTACTAAGAGCTTGTGAAATACGTGGAGCTTGCGGAAGAATTGGTTGAGGATTAGGAAGAGAAACTGGAGTAACCGAAGGAGGATTAGGTTGTCTATTATTTCTAGTATGATAAGTATGGGCAACCGCATGATAACTCTCTCTAGTTAATTGCTTGGCATAATTATAAGGACTTATAGGTTTTCTTCCTTGCACAGTGATGATAGGTTTATTTGGAGTAAGAAAGGAATCATACCCCCCTTGGACAGTAAGGAGAGGTGATTTAGGAACTTGAAAGGTGGGAGAAGGACAAGCACCTTGGACTTCAAAGATAGGCTTATTATGCTCATTCAGGTTTATCATGTTAACTAATTTAGAAGTTTTGTTCTTGTTTAGAGATTTCGATAAAGCCACAAAGTCATCAAGAGCATCATCCAACAAAGCATGATCATATCTATTAAAAGGTTTATCTTTTGATTCAAAAGGAGACATCTCCTCATAGAGGGGATTATTGAAAACAACCATGTTACTAGATTCAGTGGAAGAGTTGATAGGAATGTACCCTTGAGAGGAACCATTCGACTTATCTTTCTCATCACAACGAAATGGCATAGTAACAAGGTTTATGAATTTTTGGTAAAATGAAGGTTTGGCCTCTTTAGGATTCAAAAACTCATCTAAAGCTTCATCTAATTCATCTTGGCTATACTCATAATCGGTATAATTGCATACATCATCATAAATATGAACATCTTGCAAATAAAAATCCGACATTTTGAAATAAAAGTTGCATAAAACTTAGACACACAATGCAAAGAAACAAAGAAACACACTCTTTTTTTTTCTTCTTTGTTTTTTTTTTTTTTTGAAAATGAAACTTAAATGAAACACACTAAATCTAGATCTAGATCTAACAAATGCAATGCGAGAGAAAGAAATAATTTGTTTCACGTCGGGTTCACCAAAATGTGTAGGGGAAAAAGCGAGACTAGGCTAACATGTCCTAATCCTACCTTTTGACACACATTGCGGAATACAAAAGAGCCTAGAGGTATCACACAATTGGCTACTTCTTTTTGGTGAAAGAGAGAGCCACGGGCTACCTATTAGGGTTTCTATTCCTTTGTTGTAATTGAAAGGTAAAATTATGCAAGTTCAATTCCTAACCCCAAAATGCAAGTATGAACTAATAACAAGATTGCAGAATTGAACTTAAACAATGGAAAGCTGCACACACAAGGACAAGACAAGAATGCAGATGCATACCCGGAGTCAAAATCTGAGTGAAAATGTTCAGGACGGGGGCGCGGGCACCACTGTCCTGATTCTGTTCCTGAAACTGCACTTGAAACTGCCACTTTGCAACCTGGAAAACTGTCGGAAATGCTAAAAATTGCTGTCTGTCAGGAGGACCAGGGTGCCCAGCGCCCCTATCCCAGGGACCAGGGCGCCTAGCGCCCCTGTCCTGGCAGGACCAGGGTGCCCCACGCCCCTGTCCTGGCAGGACCAGGGCGCCCCACGCCCCTGTCCCGGTCTTCTGCTCTGAAACTTGGTGTATGGTTCGGTCTCCGTCTACTTCTTTCGGATCTGCAACTTGCGGCGTCGTCTGAATCCCAAAATCTGCACTTATATCTGAAAAAGGTGTTTGGACGACTATATAGGGTTTTGCCTTAGTCAAACCCCCGCTTCGGTGATTTCCACCTCCACGAATAGCCAAGTTGTATTGTAAAAGTAGTGTGTGTGCAGACCTTGTGTGTGTGCAAGATCTAAAATGCAAGTAAGCAAACTAGAGCAACCTAGAAAGTAAACCCTAATTGCTTGTAAATGACAATGTAAATGCTCCAAATCAAGATGTAGAGTGATCTAATGCATGAATACAAATGATGTAAGGAAGCTTATGCAAAGACATGAAAACAACATGAAATCATACCCAACCCCAAGGGGGGGGTACAAGCCAATCTTCAGTCGGTGATCCCTTATTGTTCTTCAATGCCTTCAAAGCCCTAAATGAATGAAATTGATGGATGCTTGATGGATGGGTGTTGAATGTTGTTGAAGTCTTCAAAGATCTGCTCTTTCGTTGCATAGAAGGTTCCTGAAAACCAAAATCGGATCCTTTCAAATGAAGAAAGAGAGGTCTTATATATGAAACCCTAGGTCTTAATTTCAACTTTTGGCCGACCTAGAGATTGAATATCCCACCAATTTCTTGGGGTTAAGCTTTATTTTATGATTGGATCGCGCTCCTAAAATTTCGGGAAAAATGTCCGGGACCGTGTGCACTCCGGGGGCCATGGTCCCGACAACTTTTCACCAAATTTTCAGGGCCATCGGATATGATGATTTTAGAGAGAATCTCGAAGTTACAAGTGATTTTGAGATGTTTTGACCCCCGAAATCAAGCCCCCAAGTTCAAAATAGGGCCTAATTAGGGTTTTTGATTAAATGATGTATTGGAGGAATAAAATGAAAAGGGGCACACGTTAATGAAAGGGCCCACCTTTATGATGTGGAGGATGATGAAATAGGACCTTAGACCTAATTAATTTGATTAATTAAGTGCTAAAGGAGAAATGCAATGCAAAATGCAAACGATACCAACGCGGGTGCTAAACTAGGTGTGAAATTGTACTGCTTTAGCAAGTGCGTACAATTTACGACGCTACAAGTAAACATGGAAATTGATAAGGATGGTAAAGTTTATGATTATAAATACTATTTGAAAGGAAATTTGTACTACTTGTAGATTCCCCTGAAACTTCTTTTTTGGGATTGAATAGCTACAAAGCTCCAGTCATGCTTAAGAATAGATTAACTTCTTGTTAGGCTTTATAATCCCTGCTAATGTCATCTTTACTATATCTTTACCTCCACCTTAGAACTTGAGAAATCAAAGCATAATAGATTTTCATTAATTGATGTATTAGATGTTATTAAATATTATTGGGTACCATAAATTGAGTTATATATGTTATTAAACAATAATAGTGCTCCATAATTTCAGTTATTAAATATTGTTAAATGATAATAGAAGTTTCATCATTGGCGTTATTAGATGATATTAATGTCTATGGATTTTCTTTAGCTAAGTGTTTAGATGATATTACATGATGATAGCATCACCTTAATTAAATTATGAGGTTTTTTTTAATGGTGAAGTGCACTTGCATGGTAAGTATTTATTAGTTTCTTTATTACATTTTTGGGTTCTCTAATCGTTGTTTACTATAAATTGTATCAAGGTATTAAGTAGATATAACTGTTTAATAATTATAATGGACATAGTCATTTGGATACTATCAATGGTGATCATGTTGATTTGTGGATGTCGATCTTGGAATTATGTCCTTTAAAACTATGTATACCTTGTAGAGGAAATGGTTATATGAATTATTAAAAAGGGTTGTATAGATATATGTTGTTTCAATCTAGTACAAAATGTATCATATAAGGTTGGTACTTATATAGTCTACACACTCGAAAGTAACTTATCATTTTATATCATTATTATGATTCGATATGATTAGAACCCTGTGGGTAGGTCCTTGGAGAAAACTTGTGAGGAGACCTATGTGTGACTAGTTTGTATATCTAAACTAGCTAGAGTTTCATCTTTGTTTCACCTTAGTGGGTGGTAGCCGACGACGAAACTTTCTAGGGTAGTAGACCCTAGAAAGAGTTGCATACCCACTTCTACAAACTTTTTTATAATAGATGGTTTTAAGGAACTATGAAGTCTCTACGCTTTCATGTAGGCAAGGCCATCTATGATGAGCCCCTGAGATATTAGGTCTGGCCCTTAGCTTTTATCCCACTTGAGTTTTATGTTATCTTTCCAATACTTCTCAATATTGTGTTTACTTTGTTTATCATTTCCAATTCAATAGTTATCTATTATATGATTGATACAGTTACAACCATGATACAATTTATCATGATATAGATGTATATAATCATCCACTATCTCTATTTTGAATATCTAGTCATGTAGACATCTTGCAGGTAGAGGTATGAGGGAAAAGGTCAATACATCATGATGGAATGCATGAGAAAATTGGGTAAGTAAGAGGTACACCGTGATGTAAGTTAAGGAAGCATTATGTTATTGTTTAAAATTTATTGAATGTTTTAGATGGTTACATGATATTGATAATATGGCTTCTAGTTTTAACAATGCATTATGTTATAATTTAAAAAAAAAATATTGTAAAATATATATATATATATTTGAAGAAATATAAATAGGTTGTGTAATGTCTATTAAGAATGTGAATTTTTGGCATTACAAACTACCTTCTTCTTAGCAACCATTCCATCTCATAGAACATAAGTTTATTTTGCCCCTTACATTGCATGTATCATCATTATTGCTTGCATATACCTCATTATTATTTAAAAAATTACAACAACCATCTTCTGTTTCTTTAATCTTGTTAAGTCAACAAAGAAGTTTGACTTGATTTCAAAGAATTTAATATTTTAATCATCTTGCAAAAAATCATCAAGGTGTTTGTAAATAGATGCCATATTTATCTATAGTTCAACAAAGTAAAAAATTAAATAGAGTAAATTCAAAGATCAATAATTACATAAAATAGACTCATGCATGTATAGAATAAAACCTAGATAGAGATATAGCACTACTCCTATGTCTCAAAATTCTTTAAAACACAATAAATATTTCATAAATGTCTTCACAAAATGTTCATACATATTTTCATATGATAGAAAATGAATATTGAGAGAAAATAAATTGTACAACCAATTGCCCCATAAATACAACTACCTCCTCATTGGAAAAGGTACTCAATCGCAAACCATTTGTAATGTCGTGCCAAGAAACCCTAAAGGATTCAACTAAAACACTTGAAAAAGAGTGGAAATATTTTTTTTAAACCAATAATGAATATAAGATTGCATTGAATTGCACAAGCAGAAGACTTAACAACTCCTAAAGCATTTCCCTACGTGGATAACTTAATTAAAGTAATCATTACTTAATTAATCCACTTAAAATATCATTAAACATTCATTAAATTCAATAAAAGTAAGAAATGATAGAATCATACATATGCACTTAATAACATGAATATTCCTAAGCCACATTCATAATAACCCATTCATTTACATTAAATCAATGTCCTTAATTGTATATATAAATTCTACCCTCGAAATCTCATTAAAATACATTGCATTTACATCACAAGGTCATCATAGTATTACATCATGCTTATCTCATTTCCATGAAGGCTTACATAAGCATACAATACATGTGACCACATAAGGTCCAAGAGATATACAAAAAAGATCCAAGAAAGTACATATAAAATCCAACTGGTACTCTAAGCTGACCAAACCCCAAATGAGCAAGTTGGAGCATGTGCAAAGCCAATCCTCAAAAAACCGAAACAAAATACCTAATGGAAAAAGGCAGTACCAACTGACCATGTGGCCCAAAAAGGAACCACCTCTCCGTGCTAGGAGATGGAAATAAGGTCCTCAAGAAAACCACAAGTAATGTAACACATGGTCTAAACATCTCATTGGGTAACCACATAAGACATAAATATATAGAGAAGACTCCAACAAGAAAGATCAAGTGCTACCATCACAAGACTACACACTAGTGAACATAAGGGAAGAGTGTCATTGCATGGTTTGGAATGGGTTATCTTGGAAGGCTTCCATAAGCCCCAACCCCCATCCTGGGTTATCCTGCTAGCCTCTTCTAAACCCCCTACCCCCATTCAATCATTCATGCAGACCCAACAAGCCTTTCGTAAGGACAAGGTAGTTGGTTTTTCCATTCCAAGCCTTCCCACTGCATCATGAGTCTGTACGAGCACTCAACCATGAGTGGGGAATAATTAATCTTGATTAGTCTTTTAAACTACCCAGACCCTAATAAATCATTAGGTTATCACTTAATTATCCAACTTTTGAGGGGTTATCATGGCAGCCACTTTCCCTTATGAAACTACACAATCTCCAAAGAACTCCAAGGAAAGGAAAACAAAGGCCAACAACACTTAAGGAGTTCAAGAACAACTGATTAAACATACTTGATTACATAAAACCCCTACCAACATTTAACCAACTAGAGGTAATAGAAAACAATTCGGTCAACTCACATGATGAGACCACAAGAAAGGGAAAAATCAGTAAAAATCAAAGCCAACACATAACAATTTGACTTGCAAGAATGAATTGATTTCAAAACCATCCAACCATATACACAAGCAATTCCCCTTCTAATATTAAGACAATAAGTTACTCAAACAGTGACATTAACCAATAACGGTTCCCTCGCAATCTCTAACAAATAATCATTTAAAAGAATAAAAAGACATATTGAAGTTAAAGGTATTACTTGCCTAATTGCATCGTTCTTTTAATAACTAAATCTACATAGACAAAATTTCTACCATGATTACCAGTATGATTATAATCACCCATTTACTACAATAATATTAAAAAAAACATAACGAACACCAAATCTGAATAAATAATTACCAAAATTAAATATATATATGCATTAAAGAAAAATAGATTGAAATTAATAAATATATAAACACACACACACACACACACATACACACACACACAAATATTGAATTTAACCACATCAAAGAATGACATACTGCACACTGCAGAGAGGGAAAAAACATGGGTTTCCATTGCCAACGACAGGGAATATGAGGCCCACAACTGTGGTTTGCAAGCCCACAACCAATGTGCCTAGGACCATGGGTTGCAGCCCACAACCGTGGGTGCCCACGGTTGTGGGTTCGCAACCCATAGCCGTGGGTATTACTCATGATAGTGTAGGTAGAGCTCGGCTTCCCACACATGTCATAAACAAAAAAAAACTTTTGTTCTTGCAGAACAGAACAATAAAAGGAAATAACAATAATATCCAATTTTGTAACAGTAAAATTTTGAATAAGAAATTTTCCCTTCAGATATTGAGGAATAAACTCCAGATTCATAACCCAAACAAATATAGATAATAATAAACAATTAAGTCAACAAAACAAATCTAGAAAGATTCAAACTTTGGATCCAAGGAAAACCCCAACCCAACACTATAAACTGAAGATCCCATTACATAAACCATATATACAAAGAAGATCATCAATTTGAAAACAACTTCCACTGAAAATCAAACCCCTCACACAAAACATACACATTTTCATTTCTTTCAAAAAATACATAGTAACATAGAGATTCTTTTAAAACATAATATAAACACAAAGGTTTATTTCAAAACATTACTAAACACAAAGGTTTCTTTTAAAATACTTAAACAAACATAGAGCTTCTTCCAAAACAGTAAATAAACAAAGAGGATTTCAATTCCAACCTTGAATGCAATCCTGGCGTGAACTTTCAAGAAGCTCCAAGGAAGGCCAATCTAACAACACACAACAACCAATAAAACAATATTCCTCCAAGCTACCAAAGAATGCTCCCTTTTTTCCATCTAGAAACCCCAGAAGAAATTCATGAAGCAACCAAAATTTGCCAAAATGAAGAAGAACCGCATATTCTCCAAGAATTTTAGAATATAAAGGATTTTTGTAAAAATCCTTTTCGGGAAGGAAACTTCCTCCAAAACTCCCAGACAAACGCACAAGCTCAAAAATCTTCCCCTTTTGAAAAATTCCCTCAAAATAAAATAAAAATATTCCAAAATTGCCTCAAAATAAAATAAAAATATAATTTCTAAATTCAACGTCAAATAATTAAATTTAATAATAAATAAATTTGTTCAACTTTAATAAGAACCATTTCAAATAAATTCTATTTATTTAATTGTAAATTGATTTATTTATCACCCATAAAAAGCATGACACACCAAAACCAATCTTTATTTGATTTAATGAACAAAGCAATTTTATTAAATAACTTATTTATGATTAACTTATTAAATTTATATTTAAAAGGTAAGATATTAATTTAATCTCTTTATTACCTTTATGCATAACAATAAAACATCAATTATTAATACAGTAAGGTAATAATAATTAATTGAATTTAAAATCAACACTTATTAATAATTTGATAAAAACTTAACCAATAGAATAAAATCATATAACTCGACTAAACAAGAATAGAGATGACCCACATACCAAACATCATAAAGTTACCTAAGTGGCATTTCGATGGGGTAGACGAGACCACTGACAACGCTAAGAAATTGAGAAAGGGTAGGAATGACACGAATGTGCCTTAAATCTATCTCCTCCAATTTCCATTGGATAATGTACGTACGCTTAGACCTGTGAAGCCAGGTGGAGTCGGTACCATGTACCTACAATTCCTGCATCACCAAATAATACATACATATATACATATATCCAAATATGGTAGACACATCGGTGAAGGAGAATCGTGGAGTTCTATATCTCTCTAAAGTGAGTGAGGGAGAATCATCCCCTCGCACCCCATACAAAACCAACACATACATGACGACATATACATAATACAACTCATACATAAAGTAAATGTGTTAGTCCATGATTAGTACATATGATTAAAATTAACATTTCATCATCCATAATGATATAATGCATAAGAAAAATTAACATCTAATCATCCATGAGGAAATAAAGCATAATCAAAATTCACTGAATCACACACCAAAGCATAGTCAATCATAGCATAGTATCGGGATAAAAATATAACAACATAAAGTATCCACCATTCACAAAACCACAAAAAGAGTCAACCATGGTCAAACTAAGTATCGAAATAATCTAATCAAGGGAGGGGCATTACATCCTCCCCCCTAAAACTAGGCTTACTCCTGGAAGCCTACAAACAGGTACGGGTAAAGATCTCTCACTCCCATCATATCCTCCCAAGTAGCTGAAGTGTCATCATTTGGGTCCCATAGGACCCTTACCTAGTCGATGGTGTGATTCCTGAGGGTAAAACCTCAATGCTAAAGAATGTACATGGGCTCCATGGAAAGCTGTCTGTCCTTGACTTGAGATTTCTCTGAGAGACATCAACAATCTTAGCCCTAATTTTTCTTATCTCTACTATAGAGATTTGGATGTTTATTCACCCCTATTGTTTTTGATGCACAATCTGATCTCTGCCTATTTCTGGTCTTTACACCAACTGAACTGGGTACTAACACATAACTCAAATGGTAGGGGGTACTGTAGTGTCTATTTCTAGATTTCACTTCAATAAATAGATTGGGATCTTCCAGAACCTTTCAAATATCCACACGAGAATTGGGGCACAAAACCTCTACAGAGGGAGTCTCCAACTAACCAACCTTTGCTTGAGAAGAATTCATATCCATAATTGGATTCAGATTATTCTCACCAGGAATAGGGGGTAGAAGATTCTAGAGCCACCAAATTATTCATAGGAGGACAAGACTTAACCATTTCCTCCTGAAATGGACTATTATTTTGACCAACATGGAGAGGGCCCTCAAGGTCATCATTCTATTTGATAACATTTATGTCCACTTGCACTTGTTGACCATTATGGCTTTGATTACCAAGTTCAATTACTCCTTGAGACTGAGAGCTCCTCTACTCTGAACCGCTGAGATTCTCCATAGGAAGAGCTGAATCAAAAGGTTTTTTCCTGCAAACTCTTTTGGCCATTTGCCTCATAGGGAAATCGCTAGCCCAATGCCCCACTTTCTTACAATGGAAGCAAGCAAATGGAGTAGATTCATATTCCACCTTTTGGACCCATTTTCCAAGCTTCAAACTAAAAGTTATTTCTCGAGGCAGATCCACCGATTGTTTAATATTCACACAAATCTGAGCATAGACCAACCTTCATTTAGTCACTGTCATGGGGTCCAAAGACAACATCTCACCAAAACAAGCAGCCAACCCACAAAATATTTCCTCATCCCAATATTCCAAGGGAAGACCCAAACAGTGAACCCAAATAAGGGTCTCATTGCATTCCTGATCCTTTGGATTAAAACCAGGCTCCCACTTCTTCAAAGCCAAAGAGGACGTAACCAACATCCACGGCGCTCCTGCTAAAACTGATTTTAAATCCTCATCATAGTTAAAGGAAAAGGAGAAAAAACTATTTACCATCGCTATAACTTCTATTTGGCCTTTTCCTTTCCATTTTTGACCATCCAAGCTCGAACAGTCTCGATATTTGGTCGAGACCCCACAAATTTGCCCACCAAAATGGACGCCATGTTGGCTAAAGCTTTATCCACAATGTAGTCTGAGAAAGAAATGGAACACAAACCAGAAACAAGATCTACATTGTACAAAAGAGGGGATACCGACTTACCTTTTGGATGTGTTCCAAACAAAGCTAACCATTTTTTATTACAGTCAAGGCCTGAAGAAGAATCCAAATGGCTAGTAGATTCCTTGGGACCCTCAGAGACATGCGAACCATCCATACTGTCAGACGATGCATCATTACAACACATTGGAATGCGTAGAGTACCATCATCCCATGTCTCGTTGTCACCTCCTTTAGATTTTCCATCCGCATCCTCTTCCCACAAGACATTCTCCAAACTCCCTCCACCATTTCGGCCATCTTTGCACTTTCTTCCCTATTGCACATTCAAATTCTCTTCCATCATCCTCTCTCCAAAAACCTGATTCCAATATGAATATTGATGCAAGGGCATCCCTGGTTCTTGGCAATCTTGCATCTACAAAACATATTTATTTTTGTTTTAGAGTTTCAGTGTTTCATTTTTCTTTTTCTTGCATTGGCTCACCAAATCTTGTGGAGTTGGATTTTGCTTAAGGACTTGATCATCTACCTTATTCCCAAACCGTAGAGCATTTGGATCATTTTTCGACAAGTTATCAATTCTGGTTTCCGAGGCAGTTCTCTAGCACCGACACTGGTTGGACCTATTTGCATTGGTGATCTATCTAATCCCTTCTGTAGCTTGCGAAGCCTTGAGCATTGATTCTGATGTTCCTTGGCATGCGGCCGACCTTCCTTTTGATCTGCACTTCATACTTTGGATTTTTCAAAGGAATCTCTTTGGCGGAGGCTAACCTTGTTGGTTTTACATGTTAGGTCTTGTTATTCGGTATTTGATCCCTTTTTGGGCCGACCGGATCCCTTTCGATCATATAAATCATTTCACTAGTACAAAAACAACAATATATGACTAAAAAAACTACCAAAAAATATAGATAAATGACTACACTTGATCACGTGACCACTGGTAGTTTATTGCCAGTCATAAATCAATTTGGTCACGTGACCACTGGTTTTTTTAATTGATCAATTTGGTCATCGATTTGGTCATTGATTTGGTCATCGATTTGCTCATTGATTTAGTCATATATTTAGTCACTAATTTAGTCATATATTTAGTCACTAATTTAGTCATATATTTAATCATTAATTTAGTCATTGATTGTTGTTCTCTGGTCATTTATTTAGTCATATTAGTGATTTATTTAGTCATATATTTAGTCATTAATTTAGTTATATATTGAGTCATTAATTTAATCATTGATTGTTGTTAAATGGTCATTTATTTAGTCATCATAGTCATTATTTTAGTTGTATATTTAGTCCTTATTTTAGTCATATCTTTACATCCATTGGTAGTATATTTAATTATTTTTATTTATTGGTAGTATATTTAATCATTTTATAGTGAAAAAATAATATAACTTCAAACTCGAACTAGATCATAAAAGTAAATAAAAATATTACATATATGAACAAGCTACATGTTAGAATTAAAAGATTGATTGAACATCACGACAAGCAGGGTAATCTGCAATAAAAAAGTATAATGCAAATATGTATATATAAATCAAGTTATAAGATGTCAAATCTATCTAAGGGTATATATGTAAATATAATAAAAAAAGTCAAAGTTGTTTAAGAGTTTCCAACTCTTTCAAAATATTCAAAGTACTGCATAAAACAATAAGAAACATAATAAACATATTCAACTATATCATTTTCTGCAAATATTTTAATGGCCACCTTGCGAAGGTTCCCTCTTTCTCTTTCAGACGGATGACTTCATCTATTTTGTCTTCATAAGGAAGAGGTATGTTACTTGTGACCGTTAAAATGTTCACATTTGTGTTGCCTATTCATTTTAAGTTTACTCCATGTAGAATAGATAGGGAGTGAATCCTCCCAATGCCAACAACAACACTATCAAATGGATCCAACAACCTAACTTTATCACCTTCATTGAATTTATCAGTACATTTCTGCAAAAAGAAAAAATAACATGTTATATTAATACATATATAATGATTACCCTTATTTGCATAATAAAACAACCATTAATTTAATAGTACGTGTGTTAAAATAACTACAAAATAAATTTTTAAAAAAAATTGCAATGATTCTACAACTAAAAAAAAAGACATCTAGCAGACCAAAGTTATGAATTCATTGTAATAGTCATACAATTATAAGAAATACTACAATGTCAGTAAAAGTAGTTTTCTGCACATATTTTCTTATATTATTCTACATAACAGTCTGATTACAGATGTTATTTCGTATCATAGACTTAGAGCCAGGTTCTGAAACCTATTGGGTTGGATGGAGGCATGAATCCACTTCATTTTGGCTTTCGAATCACCTGATTCCATTAAGTATTGGCTGAGATATTCACATTTTAGTGGAAGGCTATCAAAACCCTCATTAGGGTAACTCGAGGCATTAAAATGTAACCAGAAAAGCCTTTTGGTGAAAGAGCGATGTTGAGGAAATAAAAAAGGCACCTACCAACACTAAAGTTTCACTAAAAACCCAACATCGATGAAAATAACAATGGTCTTGCCAAAGCAAACTTTTTTGATGAAAGGATGATGTCGGAAGAATCGATTGAACTCTTGGCAAAGGCAAAGTTTCATCGAAATATGTATTGCGATGGAATCATGCCAAATTTCAGTGAAAGGAACTCATTGATAAAATAAGGGTTTCGATGAATGGGATAAACAACTTATCAAAACAGTATGTTCCATCGAAACGAAAAGAAAGCGAGACAAGCACATCAGCTTGACCCTCAAAGTATCTATCGAAAGGCATGATAACACAAACAATGAATAGTAGGATAGTCATACATAAGGTCAAGATCAATGCTTAAAACAAAGAAAGGCAGAGATCACAAGATGATATGATGTCATCTCCTTCAAAAGTAGAGTACAATGGCATTAAAGAGAATTATAGTCATTAAGGTAGTACATAGTCCACTTCACAATAATAATTCCCAATCAATGGAATTAGAATCATAGTTCAAAAATCAATGAGGTCATAATCATAATATAAGGTCATTTTCATACCCAATCAATGGAATTTGCATACCCATGCCTTTTGCCATTAAATTTTGCACCCATTTTGAGGGAATGTATTGATACATGTACACATAGACAAATGGCACAACCTTATGCAAAGTTGTCTTCAATCAAATAGCTTTTACAAATTCATTGGGTTGATGAATCTTTGGTAGTGTTACTTATTTTTCCATTTTAAGGTGAAAAATAGCTAGGAACTAAGTTTAAGGCCTTATGTAAAAACTTTTGAGGGGTTTAGATGATCAAAAGAGCTCAAAGATGTTATTCCAAAGTGTTTTAAAAGTTATATCATTTTCATAGATAAAGCATTCATAATGTTTTATTTATTTGAAAAAAGAGAAAAAGCTTTCAAAAGTCCTTATTCCACATAGAGAAAAACAAGAATCTTTTCTTATGAAAAATAAGAGGGAAAGTTCAAGTTTTAAAACTCAACGTCTTCTCAAGTTTCACATGGAACTAGGGTTTTGTATGAGTTCTTCATCAGATTTGTACCTTATCTTTTGCTTTCACCCAAAAAATGAAGTAAACAGTCCCCTTATATATGATTAAGAGCTTCCTCTACCCTTTGCCAAAAGCATTAATAGTGTTGTCAAGTAGCAGTCAGCTCAAGAATACATCCAACATATAGTCTAAAGGCCAGTAAGGTACTATGGTGTGGCAAAGATTAGTTGACTATCTAAATGAAATAAGATATATGACAAGCCTGAGATTAGTCAAGAGGAACAACTAAAGAAGCAAGGCTACAGAGGTCAAAGGTCATGGTAAATGACAAATAAAAATAGCCTACTATATTCTTTGACAATATGCCAAGACCTATGTACAGTATTCTATAAAGAACCTTAAGGACAATATAAGCAATCGATTTCAGACATAGAGCTATCAAAAGCACCAAAGAGACAAATTTTTAGTCTTTAGAGGAAGCCTTAGAAAAAGACATCTCACAACCTTATTGATTGTCCTAATCAAGCAAAATAATGGCAGCCATCCAGGTTAAAAGAATAGACAGACCTTTACCAGTCATCAAGTGAAGGTTATAATAGAGATTGTTGCTATGAAAAAGATTAGAAGAGGTTACTGTTAAGAAAAGGTAACAATAGTCTTCAAAAGTAACAATGACAGTTGTGGTAATATGATGATCATCAAAAGCATCAAAAGTATGACGGTAGTAGCCGATAGATGGCCAAAGCAATAATGAAAACATCATGATTAGAGCTATGGTTGTAATCAAATAAAGAATACTAATCAAATCATAGTGAATAGACGAGACCTTAAGATCTACAAAAAGATACAGAAAATGATAGTGAAGGCTAATCATATTGACAGAGATAGATGAGCTTCACAAAAGACTACACACATTCAAAGCACAGATTGATAGTCCTATAATGGATGACAGTCTTTGAAAAAGTATATGGACAGGGTTATAATGGATGGCAGTCCCTAAAAAAGTAGATTGGTAGGGTTATATTTCAAGACATAGTCATAGAAGTGCAAGGAAATGCAAGCCAAGGACATTCATCTTGGAAATGAGAAGACAAATCTGAGACATAATAGAAATGACAATCAATAAGGATAATAGCTACGTAAGAGAGAGAATATAGTGAATGAGCCTAGGTCTATGATTGAATGGGCAACCATCTTCAAAGTGGTAAAGCATCACAATACAACCATAAGTCAAAATAGTGACAATCACATAGCACCATCCAATGGTGTCATAGATCAATGAAGCTTCAGAATAGTGTAAAGACAAGTAAGATTTATTAACAACAAAGTAAGAAGAAAATCATAGGGAGAATTTTTTCAGTAGTCAAAAGCAACAAGATGAGGACCAAAGTAAGTTTTAGGGTATCATAGCTACAGTCATAGAGCCAATCTCAATCAATACAGTGATTTATATTACATAGCTACAGTCATGAAAGTGAAATCTTATATTACATTCAAATGAACTATTATCTACAACTTACTAATAAGAATATCATATCTATCTTGAGATTTGAAATGAACCCGTTATATTTTAGTAAGAGCGACAACACTTTCATATTTCAAAACAAAGAAACTAAAAACTTCCGACATAAAAGAATAACCTTAGATATCTTGCAAAAACACCAAAAAAAGAAAAAACCAAATGTACAATAGAAATACCCTGTTGAGAAGCTACATCTCTATTTTTAGATTAAAAAATAGTCTCCAATATTAGAACTGTACAAGACTTCTTAGACAAAAATTCAGTAAAAACTTACTTAGTCCATGCGTAGGAAGAGGAGACCCATACCAAAGGACACTAATCCATGTAGCAAGAAAGAGATAGAAAAAAATGGAAGAGGGGAAAGTGTTAATCTAAGAATTGAAGCACTCCAGTGGGAGGAATTGGTCCCTTCAAATAAGTTCTTTGAAGTATCCTGCAGAAAAAGAAAAGAAACGATTTTCACAATTCTCACATTAATCTTCAAAATATGTAGATTTTATGCTCATATTAATATGTTCTTTTATTTATCCTTATTGTAAAAGTAAGAAAAGGACTTGGGAAAATGATCTCAGCAACAATTTCAAAATTAAGAAAAGATGTTAGTAATATCACAATTTTTCAAGATCAGATTCTCAATAAAATCAAGTTTTCACATGTGAAACCATTGCTAGATGAAATGTTGTATCCAAGTTTATGTGAATGCGTTTGAAACCATTTCTATTGGTTAACAATTTTGACTTTTTTAATAAAGAATTTATGTCAAATAATATGGGTATTTACAATCCTGTCAGATTCCATAGCTTGACATATGTTGGAGGTATCACTTCAATGTATTTATTAGAAGATAAATACTTGCATATTATAGGAAAACAATATGTTCTCGAAAAATCACCTAGTTTAGGCTTGGGGCCAAACATAAAGGAACTAACAAAAAAAACAAAAGATGAGAGATACATATAGGTTCTACAAGGCTATCTAGTTCCCAATCTCATGGGGAAGTGTATCATTGAGATTGTTGAAAGAAAGGCTTCTCTAGAGTCAAATATATTTTTATGGTTCAAAAGTTTCACACATTTATGGAAATGAAAACGACATAAAAGTTATATTCTTTCTATAAAAACAATTTCAAATGCAACCAAATTTATGTGAGGGGGAAGGGGTTTAGAATTCAACCAAACTTGTAAGATTTTCGAGTTCCTTTGGAACAGGGCTAGACAAGAGATTTCCTGACAGAGATCTGGTCATCCAATTAAAAATTTTAATTAGAAATAAAATGTACAGAACAACTCTAATCTAATGAAATTTTTCCATACAAGAAAGCATTATTGCATGCATGGTATTTCCAAAATAAAAGTAGTAACTAAAGGATGACATTTATCCTAATTACTTACCATAACCTTGTAATTATGATTGCTCTTGTGAGGGGTGACCTCAACACCTATGAAAAAGCACTCAACACAGAGATCAAAATCAAGAAATTTAGCACATTTCATGTGTATTGTTCTAAAAATGTCCTTTCTATAGTAATTACAGTGATACAATGCCCTTTTTTCTTCATTTGTACTTGCATAATGTTGAAAACAAAGAAAAATGTAATGAAGAATCTGATTGTTGGTGTTCTACAAAGCATGATATCCTTACTAAAGACTATTTGTAGAAGCATAGTCCTTTCAAGCTAAAGCAATGAGAAGATTTGTTAATATCCATTGGAACTCTCATTTTGTTACAATAGTGGTCCAACAACCCTTTTTTGAGCAATCAAAATGGCATCATATAAATTTGAATTAAAATTAAAATTATATCATTGTTGCCAGATGACCAAAGTAGGTCAATGGCAAGACCACAATATTGGAAGTCAAGATCCTCTTAACACAAGGTCTTGGGATGGCTAGTGGTTGACCAATGTTAGGTAGTCAGATCAAGGCGTAATGAGGCAGGTATGACCATATGATCTTGTTGTATTTATGGAAAGAAAGAAACATTCAGCCATGTCTCCTGAAGATACACTATTGCCAAGATCTTTTGTAGTTACTTCCGAGCTGAGTTCATTTTTTTAATTGTTGTAACTTTCTAGGGGAAGGGTGCACTTAGAACAACCACATGATTGGGGATAGTTGTGGCATACTCGCAAATAATTTGGTTGACAAATTTTTAGCTAGACACATCCCCTTTCAGTGTAACAAGAGTAGAGCTTTTTCAAGAAAGATGTGGGTCATCTTATCAAAGCCAAGCATGTCATTTCTTGAATTTTCATAAGGATGTGAAGTCCTGCCAATTGGAGCCAAGAACCATCTATTACCTTTTCTCTACATTAAAGGGTGTTGGCATATGCACACTCCAATGAGACATTGTATGTGATTGAAGGTTTTGTCATTGATGGCAACCTTGCAATCCTATGGCACCGGAAAAGGCATTATACCGGCATTAGCAGATCACACTCTACACTGGCACTCAGGACACCGACACCGACACAAAAGAGATGAAGTATACCGGCACAGATGCCGACAAGATTTTGTTATATTATATATTTTTTATTATTGAAAAACTTTGTAAGCCGACTTGGCAAATTGTAAAATGACTCTTATATATAAAAGAGATCATTGTAGACATTTTAGAATGAGTGAGGAAGGAAAAAGAAAAAATATTAGGCAGACCTATTATGCAAAATATAGGTTAAGGGGTTTATGTAAGTAGCAAAGCAGCAACTGGTACTGGATCAGGCATTGAAGATGCTATTGTAAAGCAGTACAAGATATTGGATTTGTATAATCCTCATTGTAAGTCAGTGAGACTTCCCATTGAGCAGTGAGCTCTAGGCAGTTGGCCTTCCTGCATGTGCAGGCCCCTATTGTAAGTAATATTCTCTTATTGGCCAATGAGTGAATATTGTGGGTCACAAATCCCACCAAGGTTTTTCCCACATCGGGTTTCCTCATTAAAACCTTGTGTTATGGTGTGCTTTTCATGTGGATGTTCTTGATTCTGTTTATTGCATTATTTCTTGCATACCAGTACACTATTATATTATATTCTGCATGTTTTAAGTCAAGAAATTCTATATACCGGTCAGATACTGATTCACCCCCCCCCCCCCCCCCCCCCCTCTCAGTATCTGTGAGATTCCTAACAAAGGGTAGGATTTTCCTTGTCAACATCTTGTTAAGTTGATGTCACCAATCAATATGGTAAGAGATGGTCGTTCACTTGGTAAATTTATAACAAGTAAACCCATAAATTGCAACCTTTGACATTTTTAGAAGACAATACTCAATTGCCATTGTTTGTAAGAAGTTGAGACAACAACCAACATCAACTAAAAAATACACTAATAATGTAGAGGTCACTGAGCTTGTTATGGCAAGAGTATAGTAGGTCACTGACTAGAGACTTACCATATGTCAAAACAATTTTACATAACATGCTCAAGTATAGTCAGATGTAGGATAAGATTGTGCTCATGAAATTTCACTATCTAGGCTTCTATTGTGAATAACATGTATTTTGTATATAAAAAGCATAACCAAAGTTTTTGTTTCTCTTTTAACTTTTCAATCGTCCCTATGATTATCTTTCCTATGGTGTGTATTCCTTTTGCACTTATTCAATATGCTAACAGATAAATATTGGATTTCAATTCACATCTGTAAGGAAATGTTAGTGTAGTATATCATTTCTTTAAGTAAAGTTAAATATAGGCCCAATTAGGGTTGATTTTAGGTCTTTACTTAGGTTTACATAAGCATTGGAATATATACTATTTCATTTGCAACAATTATTCTCTTTTTTCTAGATGTCTCTTGGTTAATGAATACTTGAATGGGAATATGAAAAATATGATAGATTGTTGGAGTAGATATCAGCCATTTTTAGTTTGTAATCTATAAACAAAAACTTTTCATTAAATCTGGGCATAAGATTTTCATGACTAAATAATGGCAGTTGTTGGTAGCCTCAACAATACTTCATAATAATTAGACAAC
Organism: Cryptomeria japonica; assembly: GCF_030272615.1. Lineage (NCBI taxonomy): Eukaryota > Viridiplantae > Streptophyta > Pinopsida > Cupressales > Cupressaceae > Cryptomeria > Cryptomeria japonica. The sequence continues at coordinate 700,912,039 of NC_081414.1, forward strand.
ACCAATCCTTTATGTAACTTGTTTAGTACCTTTCATGATGGCTCTATGCACATATATATGTACCCACATACACATATACACATTTGCAAGGAGTCAGAACCTTGGTCAAATAATAATAATAAAAAAATATACTTAATGCATGTAAAATCTCTACAACTCTAAACAACCATAATGATAATACCAATGGACACAATAAGAAGAGATTTGCAAATCTCATTATTCTATTGGAAACACATTTCCCAACTTAGCGGCTACCAAATGCAGCTGGGAATCTCACCTAATACCTATAATTTAGGTTCATATTTATAAATAGTTGTCCTATGGAACTCTACGTAAAAGAAGCTACAAAAACCCTAGGAAAGATCTTCCTAGAGGCTTCAACCAACAACCTGATATTATACAACTGATTGTTTGTTTGGATAGTAAATAAATACTTTAAAAATTGATCACATGAAAAATGGTCATACAGTTGACATCAATAGATAACAAATAATTGAAAATGATTGAAAAGAAAACTAAAAACTTATTGTACAACTATAATTGACACAACTTGAACATGGAATAAATATTCATTAATTCTAACATATATTTATATTCTGGCATAGTTATTTCTTTGCGGAATTATTAGCAATCCTAAATAATCTTCTGTATTCAGAAGTCTTGTTAATTCTTTTAAGTAATTTCTTAGAAATATCTTCCAGAAGTAAATAGGTAACTGCTGAACTAAGATCATTCTCAGATATAAACATAATTTAGAAGACTTCCTGTAAAAAAGACAAAACGACGTGAAAACCTCGTTCACACCAATGAACAATTAATCATCCCCCAAAAAATGACAACTGGAAACCCTATTTTCAATAACCAACTTTGAACCACCGAATAAACATTGCAGATTTCTAGGAAGAGAAAGGAGAGTGCGCTGGAGTAAAAAGAGGCATCTGAAATGCAAGTTTAAAGGCATGGAGTAAATAGAACAATTCAGAACTGAAATTCATGCGGTTCATGATAAACAGAGATAGCCAATGTTTAGTGGAGTGAAGAGAGAATTTAAAAATTGTAGATAGAAGTACGCTAAAGAAGTTGAGCTGAAAAGAAGATAGCATAAGTGAGATAAAGGCAGATAAGATTGAAATAACACAGAATGAATATAGATTGTAAGAGTGTGCAAACAAGTTAAATGGAGCAGAGTAATGGTAAACAAAAAGGTGTTGAAGTCAAATAGATTGATGTTGTTCACTCTCAAGCTTTTGAATATGAAATAAAACACTACCTAGGATGATCTTGTTGTGTACGTATTCAGTTCCAAAAAACAACGCTGAAACCATGGCAAGCAACTTACGTCAAGATTCTGCACAAATTGTGTCATGCAGTTAACAATGTCAATGAGGGAAAAATGGGCAAAAGGAGAATTATTTTTAAAATGGGATGAACCAAAACCAATTTTGCTCCAGCTGCTGCCACAATCTGTGCATAATAAACTAAAAACCTCAAAGCAGGCAAAACAAAACTTGGGTATTAAAAAGCTAGTTATGCAGCAGTGCTTCCAGGCAACACTAGCTGAAAGCAAAATGCAGCAACAACAAACGGGCACCTATTAAATCCTTCAAATTGCAGCATAAATAAATTTTCATAAATGTAAATGAACAATCAAGCACATACTTGTCAGCTGCAATTAATTGCAGCATAAATAATTTTTCATAAATGTAAATGAACAATCAAGCACATACCTGTCAGCTGCACTCTTAATTGTACATTCATACCTGTACTTCACACCTCTTCATATTTCCTCCGTGCCCAATTTGGTTTTTTCTCAAAAATTTCCTTAAAACCGCAGGAAAATTTTAACTACTAATCAAAAATTGTCTAAAACAGTAAAAAAATTATTTTAAGAATCTTTTTAATGAAAAGTTAACATCATACTATAGTTTATTACATAATTTTTGTTTTAAAAAATTCCAATGAATAACTTAATTGCAATTGTTGGCAACAGTGAAAACATTAGTCTCCTGCCTTATAAGACAGGGACTAACAAGTTATCGATTCACGATACATAAATGAGTTAACTGTGTTTTGTTTTTTGTTTTTGTTGATGCAGATGTATCGAACACTGAAAACTACTGACAGACCTGTAGGTAATTAAGATCTTGCACAGTTTTCAACTCATTAGCATGTAATTTTCCAAACCAGCCTCTCAAGGTTGGCCAAATTATTTTATGGTGTAGATGACTAAATTTTTTTAATTTTTTTTTGATTGTGAAGTCTTTCTAGTCCTGTAATTAATTTCTATGCATCTTGGTCAGAATTGAATTGATTAAAGTATATCGTAAATTTATGGTTTGAATCAGGTTTTAAAGTGTTGAAGCTGACACCGATACCAATTGTATCTTCTCCGATGCCAACTGTATGGTCTCCTATGCAGGTAGCTCTCCCTTTTTGCAGACAATACTCCTGGTGGTCCAGTTGTGATTTCAATTGGATTATTGCAAACCATTGATTTTTCTTTTTTTCCAATTTATAATTGTAGCGACAGTGCCTTCTGATACATTTGGAGATTCTTCTATGAAAAAATCTGAAGATTTTATGCCCAGTTTCATTTCTTCTTCAAAAATCAACCAGACAACAAGTAAAGGGGAGTTAGAAACCGATCCTAATGTTAGTGAAGTGAATGAAGGAGGCTTAAATCCTACAGTATTTCATGAACACCAGGAAAAATTCTACCACCAGAATTTATAGAACATTTCTTCAAGGTAATGTTCAATCACTTAAGACATTTTCCACATCTTCTTCAAGCTTTTACAAGAGTTCAATTGGATTAGATAGGAGGCCATATGCATAGAGTTAATTTACTGGGGAATAAGTAACCCTAAACCACTATCAGTTAGAAATTTAGAAATCTTCTCTATATCATTCAAAAGTGACTTGTAGTGCATACAAAATGGATAGACTAATTGATAATTTATTTGTTTCTTTTATCAGCAATGATAGCATTGGAAGCTGGTCAAGAAATCCACTTCAACTGGATAGTAACTGTTTGTCTCAATCTCATCTTCACACATCCACTGATCAGAATGAGGTGCGGCCTTTTGGCATACAGTGATATCAATTCCCAATTTGAATATTACCATATGAAAAAAATGGAAATCTTATCTTTATTTTGTTTTTACTTTCATTGCCTGCAGTTGGCTCATCAGATGAAGTTGGACCAGAAATCCCATGTACGTCAGGGCAACACTTTACAAAACAATCTTCCACGCTGCCATAATACATTAGTCTCTTCACAACTGATGATTTTGAAGGTTTCAAGCTTTCCTGATTTGGAGTTCACTTTGGGCAGATCAAGTTGGAAATCAACAGAACATTCTGATTAGTTCCCAGAACAACTTCCTCTCCTAAGATGTTAAAAGGAAATTAAAACCATTGATAATGGTTTTATGTTTTGTTGGTTGAGGGGAAATTTTACATTAAAAAATGAGTATCATATGATGTAGAATGAGTTGAGATTGAGATTGAGGGTATGTGTATAGGGTTGCATTTTTAATCTTCCTGAGTGAATTATCAACACAAAAGTTGTTATTCCAAAGCGCATAAGGTACTATACTGCCTATGAAACTCTCAACCTAACATGTTCCGATACTGTAAGATAAGGAGGAATTCAAGATTCTGTTTCAAAATCATTTGACTTCAAAATCAATGCTTTTTGTATAGTGGGTTTGATCTTGGTTCTGGTTCAACAATGGTGGCTGCCATTTTTTAACAAGCATGAAGTTATTGCACAGAAAGTTGTGTTTCTCACTAGATATAGAGTAATCAAAATCTCTGTACTTACCTATGAACGTTGAAACTTCAATATGTATTTTATTCTTAGTGCAGTAAATGTATTAAAAGACAAAAGGGTTTAAGAGACGTTTATAATAATTGATACTAGGCCATTATGAGTTATTTTAAAATGCTGCATAAACAAGCCCACATAGTCAAATATGAAAGTTGAAAAGTTAAATAGCAAAATTAAGGTCGTAAAGACAAATGGGTTATTTAAAAGAAAATAAGACAGCAAGCTTTTACTTCACTTGCAAAGAAACTCAAAAATCTTGTAATTGTAAAGAAGTAGTTTAAAGGAGGTGAAACAACCTATTTGAAGCTGAGGCTAACTTTAAAAGCATGAATCTATGCTTCCATGAAGTTTAATCAAAACCCTAAAAGTACAAAGCTCTGTCACACTTTTATAAAGAAAATGGTCAATGCTATTCAAAATTTTAAATTAAATCAATAGAAAGTGAAATATATGTTTTGAATTTTGAAATGATGTATACTAATAAAATTTAGATTCTTATGTCTATTTTATGTTTGTAATTTTAATAAAAAATTAAAAAATTATTTGAATATAGTTTTTAATAAAGTAAACACTATAATTTAGTTGCTGAAAAAAATTGAACACAAGCCACCGCACTTTATTTAGTAAATTTTACATTTTTTCTTGAATTTTTCTTTTTATATTTATAACTTGAAACTTTAGTGCATGGATATATTTTTTACTATTTATCCAAATTAGAAAAGAATTATATCATCTTGACATAGATTCTTTTCTCTACTGCATCATATTTTTTTCAATTTTTTAAAATAAATTTTAGTATTTTTCCTTGACAAGATAATCAACCTTGTATTTTAGTGCTGATGACCTACTTTCAATAAAAATTAAATATAAAATATAAAAACTAACTAAAATATTAAAAGATATATATTTTGGAAAATCCACTTATAGATCTATAAAAGGGTATTTTTACATTTCAATTTTTCATTTTTATAAGAGTAGGAGTTGTTGAAACATCGAGTTTTATTTTGTTTTGTAATTAGACCAAAAGTAGTATAAAATATACACTTAGTAGACACTTCCAATTGGAAAAGTTGTGGCCCATATATAACTTAGATATAATGAATCTATATAGACCATATGTTTGACTAAAATTAATTTTTAGTTAGAATTACTTAAATTCACTTGTGCTGATAAGTTAGCCTGAAATGTGATACAGTTTTGTGCTTTTACCCCTTCATGCTTTATTATATCTGAAGCTTTTCTCTTGTTCAAACTCTCTGAAGCAACCCCTTAAACTGTTATTGCTTTCAACGCATGGATCATTGCATGAATTTTTTTAAGACTTCTTGGCGTCTATTATGGATCCATCTGAATAAGAAAAACTCAAAAAATACAGCTTCTATGCATGACCTCTCAAGTTCGTGCAAGAAAGCCCTAACTTAATTCTTTACAATGCGCAGTACTTCAACTCTTTCTTGAAAGCTTTAAAATACGTGCTCCCTCCTTTTTTCCTCCTTAAAATTTTAACAAAAAGTAAAGGCTTACTTCCTTCCAATACTAAAGGGCTTAGTTTTGACTTTCAACCTTGGAGTCTCTAATAAAAACTATTATTTACCTATTAAATTTAAAGGCCTTTTCAAGTAAATTATTTTTTTCTCTTTTAAAACAAACTTGAAGACCTTTTATCTTTGAATTTAAAAAAAAAGTATTTACCTCAAAAGAAGAAATTCAAACATTTATAACATTAACCTATTAAAACAAAGACATTTGATTTAATATTTTAGCTTTTCCTTATTTAAATTTTAGAATACATTTTACATAATTCACAGGGCTATTTTTATCTTTTGGCCTAAAGATGTAACAAAATCAAATGATTAAATATTTATCAAAAACTAGAAAATGATGATAGGAGTAATAGTCATTTATTTAGTCATTTTTATTTTTGTAACTAATAGTATAGAGGAGTAGTCATTTATTTAGACATTTTTATTTGTGTGACAATTTTTTTAGTTGTGTTTTCAATTAAATGCAAATAAAGATTAAACAAAGGCCTTTATATAAATAATAATAGTCATCTGAGCTTTCGGGGGCACTGCCCCCAAAAACCCCTGCGGCGGCATTGCCCCTCGACCTTGCCCTATATTGCGACAGGGAGCACACCAGGGGCGCTGCCCCCAAACCCCCATTGAATAATTTGGGGGAAATTGCACCGATAAAAGTTGGGAAAATTTAACCTCCGAGTATATATATATATATATATATATACATGAAAGTACCTAGTTTGAAAGCAATGTTGTTTCATTTTCAATTAAAAGCTAACTAGGGGAAAGTACCTAGTAGTTGAGCGTGTTCTAATTCTTGTGATAGAAATTGTTGATTTAATGCCCCATACTTGCTGATTTAATGACCAACTTTTGCATAACATGTTATCAAATGAGGGATACCTCATAACTAATAGTATAGACGAGTAATAGTCATTTATTTAGTCATTTTTATTTATGTGACCAATCATTTAGTTGTGTTTCTTACCCGATGGCCAAATTAGTCATTTATAGTTGTGTTGTAAAAAATGACTAAAATTTGGTCATCTTTACTTATCGTGACTAAAATATTTAGTCACCTGGTCATTTATTGGCCATATTTCTACTAGTGTTTTAATTGAGCATTAGAATGTATCCAAGGTATTAGACAGAGCATAGAAGATAGATCTTTAGTTTTGAGGTCCCGGTTGTGACCTATTCTGTAATTGAGCATGTTTTAGCAAGCCTGTGAGTCAGTTTCTGTAACCCGGATGTTACCGATTGATTGTAATTTTTTTTCATGATAAAATTCATTCTGTTCTGCATTGCCTCCATCATATCCTTGTGTTTCCATTGTGTTTACTCTTGCTGACCAGTCCAGACTGATCTCTTTGAGGCCCCTCCTAATCGACGACTGCACCAAATATGTTATAATGTGTTCACATGCAAAAATATGTAATGCATTCTTTTGGGGATTGCATATAAACATGCAAGATAAAATCACTTAGATAGTTCCACGATGATGGAAGAAACATGAGAATGAAAACATGGAACTAGATTGAGGATTTAATAGAGGTAGTCCAAGGTTGATTCGTAAGATCAAAATTCTAGTAGAAATTTGTGATTTTTTGAATATTATAAATAAGTGTTGCAATAGGAATATAAATGAGATAAAGGACTATTACTGTCAATATTGTTCTAGAAGATGTCCTCCTTTTATATATGAATTGACGATGTGTTGTTCTAAAGTCAGTAGATAGTAGTTGAAATATTCTATAGTGAGTCATTTGTGATATATCATGACCAATTTAATAGAGTTATTCATTATCATTAAATTTATACATATTATTGTCTCTATTCAATCTTATAGCCATTAAGTTTGAATTCAAGGCAACAAGGAATAATACAAGAACTAAATTTTTCATAAATTCAAAATTATTGACTACCATAGTTTCATTCTAGTCATTGCAAGTCAACCTAAAATGCATTTTATTTTACTTATTATAATTTTAACATTTAAAATCATTCAATGTGTGGTTAATATAAATTTTTATTGCACAAAATCAAAATATGTATTGGAATCATTTGGACTACATTCTTCATAATATTGTCCTTGAATGTTCACTTGAGGTTGTATGTGATTCCAACAATAGATTTGATGTAAGAGAACTTGACCTTAATCATTTAATAAACTTTGCAATGGCATTTCTAAACATTGCCACCTTTTATGCAATTCATCTATTAGAATCAAGGTAACACAAGTTGTAGAAGTATGTAGTCTATTTGATTGATCCAATGGGTTAGATGTCAATATTATGTTTAAGATCATTCTTATTTTCCTTTCATTCAATCGAAAGTAGCTCCAATTTGAACCATAGATATTTTTGAGATTACACAAAGTTAAAGATATTAATCTCATTGCAAACATTAATTTTCTATATTCATATGGAAAAAATTTATTCAACTCTAATATTTATTTAATATTATTATTCTCAAAATAAGATATGTTATTCTTGAATTAATTTTTAAAAGTTATATTTTTCAAATTCATACTTTTACTCTTAAATAAATCTAAGTTAATTTGTACATGATTGCAACGATTATTTAATTGACTCTCATTTATGTGAAAGGGGTTTTGTTCCTTTCCAAAAGAACATTTACAAACAAATCACTATAGTCTTAGGAATAAAAAATAATAAAATCTTAAAGAACTAAATAATCTTAGGAATCAAAATAATAAAATGTTTAGAATCAAATCATTATAAAAATAAAATGTTTAGAATCAAATCATTATAATTCTAGATTCAAAATTGACTTCTTAGACTAGTCTTACAATGTGATCAATTGATTCTTGATTAAAAAACCTATGACACTCTTTGATTCTTTGATGCTCAGTGAAGTATATTAATTGTTTTGATCAGTCAGCCATTCAAATAATCTTAAAATACTCCTTTGCTATATTAATAGAAAAAGAAATTATTTTGTTTATTGGCTGAGAAGGTGATCCAATTATGGTGGGCTTGTATGCTTTGTCATTGTTGGGAAGACAGATCAACCATAAAAATTAAAAAGGGAAAAATGTCACCAATGAGGGCGAAAGGCCAACAGATATGCTATTGTTAAACTGTTTGATGTTTCAGTAAAGTCTAACCAATATAGTTCAAGCTATTTATAATTCAATACATATGTTAAATTTATCAATATATTCATATTAATGAGGTCCAGAGAGGAAGTTAAGGTTTAGAATCGAATCTCTCTCTGACTTATGATTCGGTTGTTAACGTGTAGCTAGGTGAAAGAATAGCGTAAAGACCGTATCCAGTTACCTATGATTCTGTTTCATCTATAAGACCGTACCTAGTATCGACTTTTAGTGGTATTTTGTTTTGAGTCGATGAGACAAGGAACCGAAGCTTAATAGTGTTTGTACTGTATAAGCTCTTGCAATCATTAATGGGGAAGGAGGGTAGTAGTGTAAATGTAAGTAGGAGGGGAAGAAAGCATGGTAGGTATATAGGTGTGAGAAAGAGGAAGTGGGGACTATGGGTATCAGAAATCAGAGAGCCAAGGAAGGAGAAGAGGATATGGCTAGGATCGTTCCCCACACCGGAGATGGCAGCTCGTGCTCATGATGCAGCTGCATTTGCCTTAAGAGGACACTCAGCTAAATTCAATTTCCCTGACTTAATTCATTCGCTTCCTTGCCCTGCAACTTCCTCTGCAGAAGACATTCAGGCGGCTGCAGTCGAAGCTGCATACTCTTATTCTCAACAACCAGTGAATTACAACACCAATAGTGATGATAATAACAATGATTTTCTTGACGCAGAGGTGTTTCCACAAAATCATTCTGAATCGACTGATATAGCAGTAACTGAAAAGGAAGAGAATGTGATGGTGGATTCATGGCTAGATTGGCCAAGCATGCTGATGAACATTGCAGATGGAGTGCTGATCGGATCTTCTCTTGTCTCTGATAATCCAATCACTGGAGAAGATGATCGAGATGACCAGTTCATATCTCTTTGGGATTTCACTTAGACTAGCAAGGTAATGTTAGATATGCTGTGCTTCTGATGTTTAAAACAAAACAAAACTCAGACAGTTAAATTCAGAAGCACAACATATCTATCATTATAGACTGTGGAAATCTAATGTTTTAAAAGTATTGTTTCTAAAAGAATATAAAATTGAACTTTCGTAAAAAAAACCAACTATTCACTAGCACGAGTTTAAGTCTCTTCTTGTACGCATTAGTTGCAAGGGTTTTTAAGGTCTCCAATCGTGGTGAAAGAATTTGTGTATCAGTAACCTTCTGAGCCAAAAAGCACATTAATTTTCATATTACAGTTCACATGAATGTCAATCTAGGCATTTGTAGATGTATATAATTGAAGTGGTAAACTAGTGACTTTAGCCACTACTTTGTGGGATCTGTGGAAATCCACATTATTCCCTGCTGCCTCTGGACTAAAGGCATATATTATAGTTGAGACTTTACTTTTTGAGAGAAACAAGAAAATAAGTACATCATCAAATAAGAAAAAATAGATTAATTAGAAATTTTCAAAAGTTCATAATAGACTATTACTTTTAGTCATTATTTGACAATTAAAATTTGTTGGATGAGGTTATATACTACCTCATTAATTATATACAAAAAGAATATTTTATAGTATGATACAAATCATTGAAGAGAGCAAAGAAAAGTATCAAAGTATCTTAAATTTTCATTCGTCAATAATATTCATTTCATTATTATTCTAAATGATATAATAGTCAAATAAAGAAATTATTTAAAACTCTTTGTTTTTAGTTGACTCTATTCTTCCCTCTTAAATCATCAGTGTCACAAAAAATGACTTTTATGCACACTTTGCATACATCACTCTCATGTTTACAGTACAAAGTCTTCAAAAATTGAGCTCCCAATCAGGACTCTAATTTTTTCTTTTGGTTTGGACTCAAATTCAAAAGTATTTGATTCTAAAGTCTAATCTCAAATTTTGGTACCTATATGATTGAGTATGTAGCTTACATTATTTACTTGCCTTGGTACAACACAAAGTCATTAAGTATTGGGCTCCTTACTGTGGGCTACAAATCAATGTTTTGTTGTGGAAACGAATTCAAAACTATTTAGTGTTGAGTTCTAGTCTCATAGTCTAATTTCTATATATACCATATATTTTACTCCAACAAGAATGTTATAATACTTAAAAAGTGAGTTCCTTAATTAAGACCATAATTTAATCATTTGTAAAAAGAAAATAATAATTTATAATAAATTAAATAAAATAAATGCTAACATAATTATAGAAAAAATTGTAACACAAAGTCACACTTACAATCACATATCTTCTTTTTGGTCAATTAAATATGTTGGAAAAAACACACCACTAATTGTATTAAAAAAATATTGTTTATAATTAATAAGCTCCGGCCCATGCTTGTTCTTCTCTAAAAAGCATGAATCAATTACAAATCTTTTGTACGGACTATAAATTTTTATTTTATTTTATTTATTTATTTAAATATGCGTGTTGTATAGTCACAAGGCTTATAAGAAACAACTTGATTGATTTAAAAATCCATGGGTTCAAAACCATGCATGCAAATTTTAAGATCCTATTTAGAGATTACATGTCTTCAAAATGTGTAAGATAATAAAGGGTGTATCTCCCTCTATTTTGGTGGTCACTAATGAGTTAATAAGTGATATGCCAATATTACGAAAGGCTAAAAAGGGGTTAAAGATGCTTTTCAAAAATGCTCTCCATAATCCCAATTAGTTAATCAACATAGGTCATGGTGCAAGAGATTAAAGACCAACTCTTCTCTTAAAAGTTCCCAAAATTTTCAACATGGTAGTTTAGTAGTATATGAGCCATGACTTTTTAGTGGTTTTTTTTTTTTTTTTTTTTTTTTTTTTTTTTTCCTTTCGATGTATAAATTGGACAAGATATAAGAAGAGATATATTAGGAAATTTAATAAAAAATAATTTTGTTCTATTTAAATCACTAAAGTAGTAGTTTATAAAAATTATAAATTACAATATTTTTCATTACAAAATGGTGCTTTGTTAGACCATAATCACCTAAAGTTTATAAAAAACATGAAAATGTGAATCACATTCACCATTAATATTATATTGCAACTTATTTTGGGGAACTATTACCATTAAACTATTTTCACTTTGAAATTAATATTTGGTAGGATTTGCTAATTATAATTTATATATAATTATATTTTTTGGGTATTCTTTCGTGGCCCTTCTATGGAGGCGAAGTTGTACATAAACTTTATATTTTCATGATAGAAACAAGAACATTAATCATGATTATTTCTCTCATTTTTTATCATGGACTCTAAAACACGGGGAATACATTTATCTTGGAGTTCAATTACTAATTTTTCAAAAAAAGTTACATGGATAAGAAATTAAGATCTTGTTTGCAATATGACAAGTATTCACCTCATACAATGCTTGCAAACAATCTTCTATTTGGTAAAGTCCACCTAAGATGACTATGTTTTAAAACTTTATACTCCTTTTTATGTAAATAACAAGTAGGAGCATCTAAATCTCTTTTAATAAGTGTAGCCAATATCTATTTAAAATATAAATTTTAGAATTATTATTAATCCCAGTAGACCTATAGGTGAAATGAATCAATGACAATGAGGCTTGCAAAGAGACATGGACATTTTTTGGTTTAAATCTATGAAGAAGTAGTAAATTCATTTCCACCACTGGTTTCCATTATAATTTAATGGCTCTAGTTAAATATAGCAACATTAGCACACACCTTTTGAAAGGTTTACCTATCTTAGAATTTATTTTACATCACTGGTCAAAACCTAATCATGTGGCCTAAAAGAAATTCTAGGCTATTTAAATATTTTAAAAGGTATATGCTTCTAATGTCAAATGATTCAATTAGAATCATTTGATCAATAGTTGAATACAAGGTACAAATTCATTCATATTATAGCCTTATTTTTTATGGTGTGATATTGTTAATATATATGGGTGATCGTACGGATCTGTGTCGCATTTAGGCTAACAATGCCTATTTTGGCCGCAAGGTTCCAGCCGAAAGACTTCTGGTCGGACCGATTTGGCACCATTCTGCAACCACATTGCGCTGTCGTGGCAAGGGGATAAGCAAGAGGGCACAAAAAGTCTTAGAGTGGCCGAAAGGGTTTCAACGGTAAGTACCTTTTTTTAATTTTTTTTAAATGTATTAATTTTAACATATTAATTTATATTGTATTTTTTTAAATCATTTTTAATAGAAAATAATTTTTAAATTTTTTTTTTAAAAATATATATTTTTGTATATATTCTATCATATTAGTTTAGAATATTAGAAAGTACATACACACATACATATGTGAATACATACTCAAACATACACATACATATGTACATACATACATACAAACCTACATACATACGTACACATACATACAAACTTGCATACAAACATACACAAACATACATACCTAACTATATACATGTACATACAAAGATATAAATAATTATATGTACACCTTAGGATATACACATACATAAAAATACATACACATACATACCTATGTCTACATACACACATACATGTACATACACATACATAAATACATACATGTATACATACATAAATACACATAACATAATTATACACGACTTAGGACATACATACACCTCACAAAATGCTATGAGGGGTCGTGTGTGGTCCTGAGGGGTCACACACATATGTGACCCCTTAGGACCACACACAACCCCTCATAGCATGTCCTCAGGTGTATGTATGTATTTATGTGAATGTATACATCATAAGGAATATATAATTATTTTATATGACCCCTTAGGACCACTTAAGGCCCCTTGCGGCACATGTGCACCCCTTAGGACCTATTAGGAAAACATAGGACAAAATGCTATCACAATCAGTCATATGTGGTCCTTAGGACAACTTAAGGCCCCTTGCGACAAATGTGCACCCCTTAGGGCCAATTAGGACCACATAGGACCAAATGTTATTGCAAGGGGTCATATGTGGTCATAAGGGGTCCCGCATGTGTTCTCATAAGGGGTCCCGCATGTGTTAGAACACATGCAGGACCCCTTAGGATCACTTAAGGCCCCTTGCAACATATGTACACCCCTTAGGACTTATTAGGACCACACATGACCAAATGTTGTCGCAATGGGTCATATGTGATCCTAACGGGTCACACATGTGTTAGGAAACATGCGTCACACCTTAGGACCACTTAAAGCCCCTTGCAACACATGTACACCTCTTAGGACCTATTAGGACCACATAGGACCAAATATTGTCACAATGGGTCATATGTGGTCCTAAGGGGTCACACATGTGTTCTAACACATGTGTGACCCCCTTAGGACCACTCAAGGCCCCTTGCGACACATGTCCACCCCTTAGGACCTATTAGGACCACAAAAGACCAAATGTTATCGCAAGGGGTCATATGTGGTCCTAAGGGGTCACGCATGTGTTCTAACACATGCATGACCCCTTAGGACCACTTAAGGCCCCTTGCGACACATGTGCACCCCTTAGGATCTATTAGGACCACATAGGTACAAATGATGTTAGAAGGGGTCATATATGGTCCTAAGGGGTCACACATGTGTTCTAACACATGTGTGACCCCTTAGGACCACTTAAGGCCCCTTGCAACACATGTGCACCCCTTAGGACCTATTAGGACCACATATGACGAAATGTTGTCGCAATGGGTCATATGTGGTCCTAAGGGGTCATGCATGTGTTAGAACACATGCACAAATGCTTGACCCCTTAGGACAACTTAAGGCCCCTGCAACACATGTGCACCCCTTAGGCCCTATTAGGACCACATAGGACAAAATATTATCACAATCGGTCATATGTGGTCCTAAGGGATCATGCATGTGTTAGAGCACAAGCGTGACCCCTTAGGACCACTTAAGGCCCCTTGTGACACATGCGCACCCCTTAGGACCTATTAGGACCACATAAGACCAAATGGTGTCGCAAGGGGTCATATGTGGTCCTAAGGGGCCACACATGTGTTCTAATGCATACATGACACCTTAGGACCACTTAAGGCCCCTTGCGACACATGTGTACCCCTTAGGACCTATTAACCACATCAGACCAAATGCTGTCACAAAGGGTCATATGTGCTCCTAAAGGTTCACGCATGTCTTCTAACACATGCATGACCCCTTATGATCAATTAAGGCCCCTTACGATACATGTGCACCCCTTAAGACCTATTAGGATCACACAGGACCAAATATTGTCGCAAGGGGTCATATGTGGTCCTAAGGGGTCACGCATGTCTCCTAACACATGTGTGACCTCTTAGGACCACTTAAGGCCCCTTGCGACGCATGTCCACCCCTTAAGACCTCATAGGACCACATAGGACCAAATGTTGTCGCAAGGGGTCATATGTAGTCCTAAGGGGTCATGCATGTGTTAGAACACATGCGTGACCCCTTTGGACCACTTAAGGCCCCTTGCGACACATGTCCACCCCTTAGGACCTATTAGGACCACAAAAGACCAAATATTGTCACAAGGGGTCATATGTGGTCCTAAGGGGTCACGCATGAGTTCTAACACATGTGTGACCCCTTAGGACCATTTAAGACCCCTTGAAGCACATGTGCACCCCTTAGGAACTATTAGGACCACAAAAGACCAAATTTTGTCGCAAGGGGTCATATGTGGTCCTAACGGGTTACACATGTGTTCTAACACATGTGTGACCCCTTAGTACCACTTAAGGCCCCTTGCGACACATGTGCACCCCTTAGGACCTATTAGGACCACATAGGACCAAATGATGTCGCAAAGGGTCATATGTGCTCCTAAGGGGTCAAGCATGTGTTCTAACACATGCGTGAACCCTTAGGACCACTTAAGGCCCCTTGCCACACATGTGCACCCCTTAGGACCTATTAGGACCACATATGACCAGATGTTTTTGCAATGGGTCATATGTGTTCCTAAGGGGTCACACATGTGTTAGAACACATGCATGACCCCTTAGGACAACATAAGGCCCCTTGCGATACATGTGCACCCCTTAGGACCTATTAGGACCACATAGGACCACTTGTTGTCACAATGGGTCATATGGGGTCCTAAGGGGTCACGCATGTGTTAGAACACATGTGTGACCCCTTAGGACCAGTTAATGCCCCTTGCGGCACATGTGCCCCCCTTAGCACCTATTAGGAGCACATAGAACCAAATGGTACCACAAGGGGTTATATGTGGTCCTAAGGGGTCACGGATGTGTTCTAACAGATGCATGACCACTTAGGACAATTTAAGGCCCCTTGTGACACATGTGCACCCCTTAGGACCTATTAGGACCACATAGGACCAAATGTTATCGCAAGGGGTCATATGTCGTCCTAAGGGATCATGCATGTCTTCTAACACATGCATGACCCCTTAGGACCACTTAAGGCCCCTTGTGACACATGTGCACCCCTTAGGACCTATTAGGACCACATAGGACCACATGTTGTTGCAAGGGGTCATATGTGGTCCTAAGGGGTCATGCATGTGTTCTAACATATGCATGAACACTTAGGACTACTTAAGGCCCCTTGCGAGACATATCAACCCCTTAGGAACTAATACGACCACATAGGACCAAATGTTGTCGCAAGGGGTCATATGTGGTCCTAAGGGGTCACACATGTGTTAGAACACATGCGTGACCCCTTAGGACCATTTGAGGCCCCTTGTGATACATGTCCACCCCTTAGGACCTATTAGGACCACAAAAGGCTAAATATTGATGCAAGGGGTCATATGTGGTCCTAAGGGGTCACGCATGAGTTCTAACACATGCGTGACCCCTTAAGACCACTTAAGGCGCCTTGCGACACATGTGCACCCCTTAGGACAACATAGGACCACATAGGACCACATAGGACCAAATGATGTCGCAAGGGGTCATATGTGATACTAAGGGGTCACGCATGTGTTCTAACACATGCATGACCCCTTAGGACCACTTAAGGCCCCTTGCGACACATGTGCACCCCTTAGGACCTATTAGGACCACATATAACCAAATGTTGTCGCAATGGGTCATATGTGGTCTTAAGGGGTCACAAATGTGTTAGAACACATGTGTGCCCACTCAGGACCACTTAAGGCCCCTTGCGACACATGTGCACACCTTAGGACCTATTAGGACCACATAGGATGAAATGGTGTCGCAAGGGGTCATATGTGGTCCTAAGGGGTCACACATGTGTTAGAACACATGCGTGACCCATCAGGACCACTTAAGGTCCCTTGTGACACATGTGCACCCCTTAGGACCTATTAGGACCACATAGGACCAAAGGTTGTCACAAGGGGTCATATGTGGTCCTAAGGGGTCACGCATGTGTTCTAACACATGTGCGACCCCTTAGGACCACTTAAGACCCCCTATGACACATGTCCACCGCTTAGGACCTATTAGAACCACAAAAGACCAAATGTTGTTGCAAGGGGTCATATGTGGTCCTAAGGGGTCACACATATGTTCTAACAGATGTGTGACCCCTTAGGACCACTTAAGGCCGCTTGCGACACATCTGCACCCCTTAGGACCTATTAGGACCGCAAAAGACCAAAAGTTGTGGCAAGGGGTGATATGTGGTCCTAAGGGGTTAAGCATGTGTTCTAACACATGCATGACCCCTTAGGACCATTTAAGGCCCCTCGCGACACATGTGCACCCATTAGGACCTACTAGGACCACATAGGACCAAATATTGTCGCAAGGTGTCATATGTGGTCCTAAGGGGTCAGGCATGTGTTAGAATACATACATGACCCCTTATGACCACTTAAGGACCCTTGTGACAGATGTGCACCCCTTAGGACATATTAGGACCACATAGGACCAAATGGTGTCGCAAGGGGTCATATGTGGTCCTAAGGGTTCATGCATGTGTTCTAACACATGCGTGACCCCTTAGGACCACTTAAGGCCCCTTGCGACACATGTGCACCCTTTAGGACCTATTAGGACCACATAAGACCAAATATTATCGCAAGGGGTCATATGTGGCCTTAAGGGGTCACACATGTGTTCTAATACATGCATGACCCCTTAGGACCACTTAGGGCCCCTTGCGACACATGTCCACCCCTTAGGACCTATTAGGACCACATAGGACCAAATTGTGTCGCAAGGGGTCATATGTGGTTCTAAGGGGTCACACATGTTTTCTAACACATGCGTGACCCCTTAGGACCACTTAAGGCCCCTTCTGACACATGTGCACCCCATAGGGCCTATTAGGACCACATAGGACCAAATATTGTCGCAAGGGATCATATGTGGTCCTAAGGGGTCATATGTGTAAATTTCATCCATTTAGATCATTTGACTTGAAGTCCAATTTTTATAATTTACAAAATGAAAAAATAAGGCTCAAGAAATTTAGGAGCATTGATAAAAAGTAAGAAATTAAGCATACTTTAATTAGATACATTTGACTATATGCAATGTACATATGAACGTGATTTAATAACATTAATTGCTTGAAATCACTTAGCTAATATATATAGAGAATTTGAGTCAAGTATTAAGAAATAAAATATAATATAATTTTCAGTACTAAATAGTGTTGGATATATGGCCAAGAAATTATTATTGTCGTATCACAGTGACTAAAGAATATTGTTAGTCTAAAAAATATTTTATTTCCAAAAAAAATCTAATTTTGTAAATTAAGCATGATTGAAAAAATAATCTCAAATAACATACTTGGAAAGGGTAGACAGCTTCCGAAAAAAAATAAAAATCTTCACCCCTTTACAAAATTAGAAATATTCGCCCCTTTATAATCTTCCTACTCACTCCAAAATGCCACTTTATTTGAAAAAAAAAAGGATTGTTTGCAAAAATAACTCTTATTATTTTCACACTTGATTGATTGGGTCTTTTTAATGCAAAAAATAATTCTTTTTTATATGTGGTTCAAGCGACCGGTCGCGTCGGCCCTCACAGTGCCAGCCGAAACTATTTTTGAAATGTTTTGGCAGGAAAGGCTTATGTGGAATGCCAAGTGGCAGCCACATAAAAAAAATGATGATTTTCTCAAACTTGTCACTTTAGCAACAAAATTCAATAGGTAAATTAAACTTATTAAAAAAATAAAAAATATCCCCTTTTAGAGATTGAAGTCGGGATTCTACTCATATAATTTTTTTAATGTTTTGATTACATTTAATATATAAAAAAGTAAAAGGTATTCTTTTGTTCGATATGAGTTTGTTTTGAAAAACAAAAAAAATATCAAATCACTTCAAAAAAAATTGAAAAAAATATGGTTCACTAGAAGAGAGAGTCTTCTTGAAAAGGGTATTTTCAGTTTTTGGATTATCATAAATTGAATAGATAAATTGTGGTGGGAGACAAAAATTGTCAAATTCTGGTGTATTCGACTTCCAAATGCTATTACAAAGAAACAAGATGTTGTATCTTTATCTACTACTGAAGTTGAATGCATTGTTGTTGTTAGTAACTATACTCAGTTAGTTTGGATGAAGAAAATGTTGAAGAATATTAGGGCGATTTATGATGAGCCCAGTGTTATATATTGTCACAATTCAAGTGATATTAATCTTTCAAATAATCCAGTGTTGCATTCTAAAACAAAACATGTCTCAATAAGGTATCCTTTCTTGAGGGAGAAGGTCAATGATGAGGAAGGCAAATTGGAATGGGTATCTACAAAGGATCAGGTTGCAGATATTTTCACAAAGCCTTTGCCTACAAAAACATTTGTCTATTTGAGAGAAAAGTTAGGGGTCTCTTCATCTTCTATTGAGAAATATATGCATGGAGTTGCATCAATCTGATGGATTTCAGAGCATTATCTTTTTGCCAACTTGATGAGTTGGTGTTGCTACTCAGCTGGAGTAGTCAGTGTGTGATTCATATTTTTAAGTTTTTGGGAGAGAGTATAATGTATATTTTGTCTTTGGTATTGTTGTAAAAGGGGGAGAGAAGCATGTGAAAAACTACTTTATCTTTGGAATGACAAAAGCATGTGAAAAAAATGCCTTATCTTTGGAACTTTGTATGCATGATCTTAGGGGGAGTTTGTTGCAAATTGCTGGTGTTGATATATTTCCTTTGCATTGATTTATTTTCACATTCATATGATGCCATCAATTCCAAAGGGAGAGATTGTTGGATATTGCTACTACTAGGATATGTTGTTGTCATTGTTGTCAACATATTCCCATGTTTTGGTGCTGGTGTGATTTGTTTGGTGTTCTAGTGATTGCATTGAGTTGATATGGTTGGTTTATCTATTTGGGATCCTAGAATAATTTATTTCTTATTGGTTTTAGTGATCCAGAAGTTTATATGTACATATTATTTGATCCAGTTTGAAGTTTAGTCTTTCTATTCAGTAGTGTATCGAGTTTAATATTTGATCTGATGTTCTTCGGTATGATTACATCTTATGTTGCAGATTTGGGAGAATGTCTGGATGTTCATGTGTATCTTCAGTCCAGATGGTTCATGATTTGGTGCTCCACAAGCTATCTTTCTAGTCCAAATTGTTGTTGTTGAGTGTTCTTGTGAGCTAGCATGTTGATCGATGAAGATTTGAATAAGTGGTGTTGGTGCAGCTATTACAGATGGTTCTAATGTGCTTGTTCATGTTTTGTGATTGTGTTCTATTTTTCTTGGTGGTACGCATTGATCTTTGTGTGCGTTCTTGGTGTTTTTGCTGATTTGGTGATATTCTTTGTGTTATGCGGTATTCTTGGTAGTGTAATGTGTTACAGTTGATCTTGGGGATAATTTCGGTGGTGATGTGTGTTTGGATATTTGTTTTAGGTCCATGCTATTCCATATATATCATTATATTGGTCTAGTGATTGATCTTTGTATCGTATGATGTAATTTTGTAATTGAGGGTTGAGGGTATGGCCGACCTTATAGTCAAGGTTGATGAATTGTATATATAGGTGGTATATTCATGTAGTTTAGGTGTTGATGTTGTGTTTTCATTATCAGAGAGTGGTGTATGTGTGCATAAGTCAATTTATCCTTTGATGTGGTGTATTGAGTAGAAATTATTGCAGGAAAGACAAATATGCTTAATTGGAACTGTCGTTAGGCATAAGCAGATGCTATATTTGTAGTTCATGTAATTTGGATTGTAGTTTGAATCTTATTGTAAGGTAGTGAACCTTCCCTGAGGGTTGGAGCCTTTTGAGTCTTCTTATTTTGAGCAGTGACCTCTAGGTAGTGTACATGAATGCATGTGCATTCCCCATTGTAATATTTACACATACTTCTGCAGAGTATCATCTTATTGTGGGTAGGTTCTCACTGTGGTTTTTCCCTTAATCAGATTTTCCACATCAAAAGTCTTGGTGTTATGTGTGTTGGTGATATTATGTTTATCTTTATTCTTGTTGTAGTTGTTTAGATATGAGATTGTGCTTAAATTATCTAAGCCAGTGAAAAATAGTTCACCCCCCCTCTCATTTTTCCTTCTTGGTTTCTACTAACAAATGATATCTTTTCATTCATCAATAGGAAGGAGGGTACTTGTAACCTCTTTTTTTTGGCTTATTGCAACTTTTCTAGACTTAAAAACCCACACCAAGGCCTATCAATAAAAGGTTGAAAAAGGATAGTTATGTTTTGGAATTGAATATATCTCTATCGTATTATATTTGGTTGTAAATGTATAATAACAACCTAAAGATAAGAACAAATGATAGTATATCAAGTTAGCTTTGACTTTGTAATTTTATCTATAAGTTTGTACCTAGTATCGACTTTTTGTGGTATTATGTTTTGAGTTGATGACTCAAAGGAACCCAAGTTTAATAGTGTTTATAATGTATAAGCTCTTGCAATTTTTTATGGGGAAGCAAGGTATTGCAAATAGGAGGGGAAGAAAGCATCCAAGGTATATAGGTGTAAGAAAGAGGAAGTGGGGAATGCGGGTATCAGAAATCAGAGAGTCGAGTAAGAAGAAGAGGATATGGCTAGTTTCCTTTTCCACTTTAGAGATGGCATCTCATGTTCATTATGTAGCTGCATTTTCCTTAAGAAGGGACTCAACTAATTTCAATTTCCCTCACTTACTTCATTCACTTCCTTTCCTTTCAAATTCCTCTGCAACAAACTTTTAGGAAGCTATAGTCAAAGTTGCATACTCTTAAACTCCAAACACTGACTGAAACAACAAGTACCATTGTTGTGTTCCAACACTAATAGTGATAATAATAATGATGGTTTTCTTCACCTAGAGGTCTTTCAACAAAATCAATCTGAATTGACTAATATTGTAGTAACTCAAAAGGAAAAGAATGTGATGGTGGATTCATGGCTAGATTGGCCAAAGTTGTTAATGAACATTGCAAATGGAGTGCTGATTGGATCTTCTCTCATCTTTGATAACCCAATCCTTGGAGAAGGTGATCAAGATTACCAGTTTATATCTCTTTTGGATTTCACTTAGACTAGCAAGGCAATATTCAATTTTAGGTTCTTCTTAGAATCCTCCTACAACCACTCTTTTGTTACTATCAATGACATATTTGGTATTTACAACATATCTGCTAACCATGCCACATGGTATTCAAAATACTAGTTCTATATAGATGAACTTTGTGCACTCCTATCAAAGCCTCTTTCTAGTTTCTATTGAACAAACTTAGAAGGGAGTCTAAACCATATCATATCTTGTAGCTTTATTCCAACATTATAGTAATCCCATTTTGGGCTTCTCTTGATTTAGCATAAGGAATCTTGTAGCTTACTCCTTATTAAAGATAATGGATTTTCTACTTATTCCACTAGCCTTTCTTCATTGGGAGATTGAAATAGAGTTTAATTTGGATTAAATTGACATGGGTAGTCTAGCACTTTTAAAAGAGTACATTCTCTTATACAGGTATGGTTGTCCAATGATGATTAGGTTAAATCTCACATAAATAAAATAACATTTTGTGGCCAAGATTGTGCCAGTAACATTCTTTCTATTAGTTTGTCAATAAGAATTCATATCAGAAATCGAGATCCCTAAAGGTCATGTTACTAATAGATTGTATTCTTAGACATAAATGGTAAGGTGTTGATTATCATTAATCACTTTATGTTGACATGTTCTTTATTAACTCTACGACCTTAGTTGATATGAATTTCTTGTAAATTGAACGTGATTGAATTTATATTCAAATATTTAATAGTTAACAATTATATATGCATATTTTTAGTTTTGTGTATTCAATTACTATTTTATTTGATGTCCAACTAGTGTCATATATCAAGGAACTAATAAGTGTATTTTTTTCAACCTAAATCTATTTCTTGCTAAAAAGAAAAAAGGTTACTCTAGATATTGCCTTTTTTAATCTTTTAGTACATGCTTTCTAATTTTATTATTATGTTTCATACTCTTTTTACTATCATGATATTAACACACTAGCATCTAGAATGCAATATATCATAATCCACTAGATTCCATCAATCTTGATAGTAATAGAGTTGCTAGGAATCCTTATGGAGGATTAGGTATTCTTTAATGTAAGGATACTGCAAAAGAAAGAAGCTTTCAGGTTGGGTGCTAAAGCACTCCAATGATGTTCTTGCTTGTCATGTTCTTGAGCAAAGATCATATGTTGGGATTATCTGCCAGGGTTATCTTTAGTAATCTACTCTATGTACAATTTGTGTTCAACCTTTTTATCTTTAGATTTTGAGGTTTAGCTCTAGGGCCTTGAACCTAGCATATTAAGTTGACTCTTTGATTTAGTACCAACTACTAGCATTATTAGTAACATGACTTATCACTTGAGGCTATATTTGGTTCTAGCATTGGATTTGATGTTACAAGAGAACGTGACCTTAATCATATCATAAATTTTGCAATAGCATTTCTAAACATTGTCACCTTTTTATGCAATTTTACTATTAGAATCAAGGTAACAAAAGTTGTTAAAGTATGTAATCTATTTAATTGATCCAATAGGTTAGATGTGATTGCTATGTTTAATATTGAACTCTTACTTTCCTTTCATTTAGTCCAAAGTAGCTCCAATTTGAACCATTAATATTTTTGAGATTCTACAAAGCTAGATATATTAATCTCATTTTAAACATTAATCTTATATTATTATTCCCAAAATCAAATACCTTATTGTTAATTAATTTCTTAAATTTTTCATTTTTCCAATTTCATACTTTTCCTCTTAATTAGATCTATATTTTTTTATGAATAGACATTTCCATTAATATATTAAAAGGTAGACTATTCATAGAAAAAGGGTAGGAGGATACAAGATCACTTCTTGAGAATCACTTGAGTAGAGCACAGGAAAACAACTTAAAGCATAAATACGAGAAATGCCCAGAAATAGAAATACAAAAAACTGCCGCTAAGTGGCTAAAGTAGTGGTTGATGGTGGCGGCGAAGGATCGTTGTCATCTTTATGATCCTATACATCAGTGGGGCCAAGAGTGTCGCCTGAAAGGGACCACCCCTCCTCGACAGTAGCATCTTCTTCTTTCCCAGTCTCCTTCATGGCTAGAGAAATGATCTGTTACAATTGTGGAAGCCATTTGGATGAGCTCACCCAATTGGAATCAAAGATTATTTAATTTGCACATGATTACAAAGATTATTTATTTGGCTTTCATTTATATAAAAGAGAATTTATTCCCTTCCAAAAGAAAGTTTACAAACAAATCACTATAATCCTAGAAATAAAAAATGAAAAATAATAAAATCTTAAAGAACTAAATAATCCTAGGAATATGAAATAATAAACTCTTAAAAAATAATGTTTGGAGTCAAGTCATTATAATTCTCACAATAGGTGTCTTACTTGGGATAATCTATGCAAGAGAGGATTCCATGGCCCTTCAATCTGTGTTTTATGTAGTAATGATGAGGAGTTTGTTTCTCACCTCTTCTTTTAGGGCTCCTTTGTTAGACAGA
Organism: Cryptomeria japonica; assembly: GCF_030272615.1. Lineage (NCBI taxonomy): Eukaryota > Viridiplantae > Streptophyta > Pinopsida > Cupressales > Cupressaceae > Cryptomeria > Cryptomeria japonica. The sequence continues at coordinate 700,936,395 of NC_081414.1, forward strand.
TCTGACACTCCTGGTGGTCTGCATGGGGCTGCCCTTAATGGCATGTTTCTTCTTTGTCTGAGTTCTGGAATCACTTGGGACCTTCCCCGTCTAGATACTCGTTTCTCCAAGTTGCTTGGACTACTAGCCCTTCCTTTATTTTATGGCATGTTTGGCTTGAAAGAAATAGAAGGATCTTTAAGAGTGTCAGGCTTGGGATTGTGCACCTCTGGGAGGAAATTGTTCATTCTCTTCATGAAACAGTTATGGCAAAATGTGATTTGTCTAGAGGTCTGGACCCTGGAGATGTTGGTATTTGCACCCGCCTTTCTTTTCCTTTGTAGGATGGTGTTCCTTTGTTGGTCTCCCGCCACCCTGGGAGGAAAGTTGGATATCGCTTGCAACGTGTTAATTGTGAGGGGCACTGGACTCCTCCTCTACGTGGAGTTCTTAAGATTAACACTGATGGATCTTCTCGGGGAAATCCTGACCCTGCAGGCATAGCGGGAGTGGGGTGCAACAACTTTGGAGAAGTTCAGTTTCTCTTCTCTATCTACAAATGTTCTCATACCAATAATCTTATGGAGGCCTTGGCCATCACGGTAGCGGTGGAGCAATGTTGCAAGCAGGGGTGGCATAGGATCATTTGTGAGACAGACTCACGGGTGGTTGTCAACTTATTGAATAAAAAGAGTAGGCAGATGTTGACTGGCATTTGGCTCTGGTTATTAAGCAGATCACTCAGTTATGTCGGACCCTTGACTCTGTCATTTTTTCCCATATCCCTCAGGAGTGAAATGGTGTGGCCGACTACTTGGCTAATTGGGCTTCCGAGTATATGCAGGATTGGAATATTACGGATCAGAGGCATCTTCCCCTTGAATTATCTCATGAATTGGATCAACTTGTTGCTGAGGATAAAGCTCATTAGAGCTCATTGTATTTTCTGCTGTCCCTTTTGTTGTACTGTTGTCTTTGGATTTCAGTAAATTTTTACCCCTCTTTTAGTTAAAAAAATTCTATTTTCAGAATTGAATTCTTAGACTAGTCATTGGATTCTTGATTAAAAAACTTTTGACGCTCTTTGATCCTTTGATGCTTGGTGATAGGGGCAATATAATAAATTTCTTATTATCATAGTGAAGTATATTAATTGTTTTGATCAGTCATTTATTCAAATAATTTTAAAATACTCCTTTGCTATATTAATAGAAAAATAAATTAGTTTATTCATTGGCTGAGAAGGTGGTCCAATTATGGTGAGCTCGTATGCTTTGTCCTTATTCGGAAGAAAAATCAACCACAAAAATTAAAAAGGAGAAAATGTCACCATTGATGGTGAAAGGCCAACATATATGCTATTGTTAAACTGTTTGATGTTTCGGTAAAGTCTAACTAATATAGTTTAAGCTATTTATAATTGAATATATATGTTAAATTTATCAATATATTCATATTAATGAGGTCCAGCGAGGAGGTTAAGGTTTGAATCGAATATCTCTCTGACGTATTAGATTCAGTTGTTAACGTGTAGCTAGGTGAAAGAACAGGCTAAAGATAAGAACAAGTGATAATATTTACCTTTGACTTTGTTTCATCTATAAGTCCTTACCGAGTATCCACTTTTAGTGGCTTTTTGTTTTGAGTCGATGAGACAAGGAACCCAGGTTTACTAGTGTTTGTACTGCATAAGCTCTTGCAATCATTCATGGGGAAGGAAGGTAGTAGTGTAAATGCAAATAGGACGGGAAGAAAGCATGGTAGGTATATAGGTGTGAGAAAGAGGAAGTGGGGAATGTGGGTATCAGAAATCAGAGAGCCGAGGAAGGAAAAGAGGATATGGCTGGGCTCGTTCCCCACACCGGAGATGGCAGCTCGTGCTCATGATGCAGCTGCATTTGCCTTAAGAGGCCACTCAGCTAGTTTCAATTTCCCTGACTTAATTCATTCGCTTCCTTGCCCTGCAACTTCCTCCGCAGAAGACATTCAGGCGGCTGCAGTCGAAGCTGCATACTCTTATTCTCCACAACCAGTGAATTCCAACACCAAAAGTGATGATAATAACGATGGCTTTCTTCATCCAGAGATGTTTCCACAAAATCAATCTGAATCGACTGACGTGATGGTGGATTCATGGCTAGATTGGCCAAACCTGCTGATGAACATTGCAGATGGAGTTCTGATGGGATCTTCTCTTGTCTTTGATAACCCAATCACTGGAGAAGATGATCGAGATGAGCAGTTTATATCTCTTTGGGATTTCACTTAGACCAGCAAGGTAATTTTCAAGTTTAGGTCCTCCTTACAATCCTCCTGCAACCATTCTTTTTTATTAGTATCAACGGCACCTTTGGTGTATACAGCCTACGTGCTAATGATGGCACATGGTATTCAAAATGCTAGTTCTGCATAAATGAACTTTCTGCACTCCTATCAAAGCTACTTCCTAGTTTCTACTGGACAAGCTTAGAAAACGGTCTAGACCATTTCAGATCTTGTAGCTTAAGTCCAACATCATAATAATCCCATTTTGGGCTTCTCCTGATTAGCATAAGGGCTTCTCCTGATTTAGCATAACTTACTCCTTATTAAAGAAAAGGGCTTTTCTAGTTATTCCATCTATCTTTCTTCATTTCGAGATTGGTTTGAATTGACATGGGTAGTCTAGCACTTTTATAGGAGTAGATTTTCTTATACAGGTATTGCTGTCCTGTGATGATTAGGTTAAATCCCACATAAACGGAATAACATTTTGTGACCAGGCTCGTGCCAGTAACATTCTTTTGCATGTTGGCCATTGGTTTGTCAATAAGAATTGTCAGATAAGAAATCGAGATTCCTACAGGTAATGTTACTAATAGTTTGTATTCTTAGATGTAGATGGTAAGGCGTGGATTATCATTTATCACTTATGTTGACGTGATCTTTATTGACTCAAGACCTCGTTGATACAAATATGTTGTAAATTAACTATGGTTGAATTTGTATTCAAATCTTTAATAGTTAACAATTAGATATGCATAGCTCCTTTTTTGCGTCTTCAATGAGTCTTTTATTTGAAGTCAAAGAGGTGTCGTATATCGAGGAACATAGTAATGGAGACTTTTATAACCCTAAATCTATTTGTTGGTAAATAGAAAAAAGGTTCCTTTGTAAAAAGCTTGTTTTATCATTTAGTATATGCTTTCTAATTTGATTATTGTGTCTCATACTCTTTTCCCATGATGATATTAATACACTAGTATCTAGATATATCACATTGCACTAGATTTCATCCGTCTTGAGAGTAATGGGTTGTTAGTCATTTTTGTGCAGCATTAGGCAGTTTTAAATAGACGAATATTAGGCAAGACTGAAGCTTTCAAGTTGGCTGTTAAAGCACTCCAATGATGTTCCCACTCATTGTGTGTTTGACAAAAGACCATGTCTTGGAAGTATATGTTATGGTTATCTTTAGATTTGTACTGTATGCACAATTTGTATTCAACCTTGTGGTCTCTTGTAAAGGAATTTTTTTTCTTGTGTATTGCATAATCTTTGGGCTTATGTATGCAAACATTATTTATATGAGCATGTCACCTTAATTTACACTTAATTACATGTGATTTGAGTAATATGTTATTTTAGTTTGAGGTGGAACTTTACATATGGTATTAGAGGTCTAGGTTCAGTACTAGGGCCTTGAGTTTAGTATGTTAAGTTGTGACTATTTGATTGTAGTACCCTCTAGTTGAATAATGCTTAGTGTATGGTAGCATAAGTGCTTGTTAGTTGTGGTAGTAATTAGATCAATATTGATCAACTTGAGTAATAATGTAGAGAACCTCACTAAATTTTGGTATACCTTGTTGATACTTTGTGCATATATGTGTGCATGCTATGATTCATTACTTGCCTCTTGCTTGATGTTTTTAATGAAAGTTGGGTTGAAAAAATTACTAGAACTTTAAAGTGCTTTCATATCCAAATGGCCATCTTGATGTTTCATATTTCTCAATTGTAAAGTATGGTCACCACTGATTGGGCCTGACTATGCTTATGCACTCTTTCGTTTGGTGTGTCCATGTATTATTTAACTTAAAATTGCATACCCATAGTTTATAATTGAATATTACAAACTATATTATGTGAATAATGTAATCATGGTGAAGCATTGATCACTGTTCAGATGCTCGATACATGGATAAAGATTTTTAATTGATTCTTATTAATGCTAATCTATTAATCCTTGTATATATGCATTGTACATGTGTGGATAGACTTGTTGATGCATGGAAGAAGTGAATTTTTTTAATAAATCATTTGGGCCTAGATGTACAAAGTACATCTATTTCTTAGGATTCTTTAGGGAATTTATGATTTTACCTACTTAGTTGCATTTCATGTGAAAGGGGGTTAAGAAGACGAATTTAAGTGGGTCATACGTATGGATGATCATTATTGAAGTAAGTGAAATATGAAAATTATTAGAATTCTTTGTATTATTAATCATGGTAATACATTGATCCAATTTTTGTATAGTAATCATTGTGATATATTAAAAGAAATCATGATTAATGGGAGAACTATATAACTTTCTATCAATGGTTTATTTGTATATGTTTGTATGGTATGAATTCTTAGTTGCCTCTTCTTTGAATATGTTTCATATATCATATATTAATGGAAATCATGATTAATAGGACCATTTTGTAAGTGTGGCTTAGTGCCTTACTTGTGAGTGTTCTTTTAATACAAGGATATTATTTTGTCTAATATATGGTAATATTAAATTTAATGTGAATGCATGTTTCTTGTTGAATTTTGCATTAGTGAATGATGAACATTCCATGCATAAGTGAATATTGATGAAAATGATCAAGTGTATCATGATATTATCACTATGATTCTTCTATAAATGTGATGCATAAAATAAAAATTCATTTGGATATTGTAAAATCCCTTGCATATTCCATCTCACATAATAAGTTTTTTGAAGTTGTAAGTGCTTATAAATGAAAATTGGTTGTGTAATTAAAGTTGATGTTTGTCTTTGAATTATAAATTGATGTTTGTTTCTTGAGTAAGTTAATAACTAAAAATAGTTTTCATCTTTAATATGACTTAACTTAGCCTTGTTTGTTAATGTTTAAGTGATCACATTAATCAAGACCCGGTGATTGTAATCTTTTGAATGTGGTGTTTTAGTATGGACTAATCCTAGTATAGAAATAAAGTACTTTTAAATGTTGTTGAATTCTTGTACTCGATCCTCTCTATAATAACAATATCATATTGAATTAAATCTACGAGTTCCTAAAAAATGAGTTTTAATTCATGATTCAGGATGATTGATGCTTGTTTTTGCATAGTATTGACGTCTCCATGAGTCATTTTTATGGTGTTCTTCGGAATTTTATCTAGCACACTTTAGATACGGTACCCCCAACCTATTATGTAACTCTTTACTCCCTCAATGCGACTAGTGTTTGTCACTTAATAAAAATGTTTTTTCACATTTGAGAATTTATTTTGGTTAGTGACAAATTTTGAACTGGCTAATTTTGAAATTTCAATCTTCAAAATTTTTCATCTATCCATTTTGTGACTCTTGGAGACATTTTCCTTATTCTTAAATGTATGCATATTTCGTAACTTTAAGTTACAACTTGATGATTTTACTTATGATTTTTCTTAAAATTATTGTGATAGCGAGACTTTGTGATTTATTTTACTCATCCTATGATTTGTTATTGGTGTCCTCTATCATGTTATTTATGAAAATTAATAGAAAGTATGAGGGATCATATAGTACAGAACATATTGATCATAATCTTGTATTAGAATAATGATTGAACTAAATCTATTTCTCTTATGAATTTTTAGAAGTCATTATACATTGTATGAAATGATTGAATCATTTATTTCTAAGGTGGTGTAAATTCTCTACATGGTTGACGTTCAATAAAGCGTCTTTACAATTTGACTTAAAAATATTAGTTTTTCTTGATCTAACAGGAGTCATTACATTAATACAATGTCAATAGTATATATTTTGTGTTATAGAGCATGATGTGATGATATGGATTTTATGCTTAGGTCACATGATTAGCTAGGTGAATACACTAACTTTTGAAGTTATTTATGACGGTGCATGGATGATCTATTAAAATACCTAATATATCTCATGTATGAGAAGGTATGTATGAATTATTAATTATTTAAGCATTTTTTGATGATATATGATGAGGTTGTGATCTATCTTAATGATATTCTTAGCTGAGTGAATATAATATTTAGGTTAAAAAAAATTGCAAAAGATATTGAACAATGAAATGACCCTTCTATTGAAATTTGTATGATGTGTTAATAATTGTGAATGAGCTTAAAGAAATGTAAGTATGTTTAGATATAAGGACAAAATACCTATCAACTTGGATAAATAAATCAACTAAAAGGGTATGGTGAGTATATGTATGCAAGGTAAAAGAACTTAATTTTTATATGGGATTGTGTAAATAGCTTGATTCTTAGCTAATAAATATTATGATAATTTTGTCATATAAATTATGTTAAAGGTTAAATGAGATAGTGAATTCAAATTTTGACATTAATTTTTAGTTCAAAAAAATTAGGTTTAATATATCTAAATATGTTATATTTAATGGTTGATTTTCTACCCTCAATTTATTTTTCAAAAAAAAGGTAAAAAAATTGCTTTGGCCAAATGTTTTTTAATCTTTTAATATAGCTTGCTAATTTGATCACTATGTCTACTCTTTGCCATATCATGATACTATTATATTAGCATATAGAATATAGATATTTTATGTTGCACCAAATTCCATTGGTCTTACTAGTATCAAGTTGCTAGGAATCCTTTTGTAAGGAATGAATTCTTTAGTAGAAAGTTTTCAAGGAAGTGTAAAGCTTTGACGTTGGGTAGTAAAATTCTCTAATGATGATCTTATTTGTGGTGTTCTTGAGTAGAGATTGCATGTCGAGAATACCTTTCAAGTTTGTGTTTAGTTTTGTACTATATGTACTCTTTGTATTTGACCTTATTCTCTCTTATACGTAGACTAGTTTCTTTATGTATTGCATGATCTTTAGGCTTATGGCCTCTTATAAAGAAAATAGTTCCCTTATGTATTAAATTCCAAATCACCTTTGTCAATTTCATATACCTTGAGACTAGGGTGCCCGACACCTATGTTTGGTACTTTCTTATCTAATTTTTCATATCTAAGTACTTTTACTATGTGTCTCTATTCTAGATCTAGCCTACTATGTCTATTTTTATTTCTATAATTTACTATTATTACATAAATCTATTATTTTCTTATCATCTACCCTAGATCTTATTTAGGTAATTGAAAATTTCTCTTCTATTTCAACAAAGGAAATTAATCAAAGTGTTCAAATATTCTCTCAAGATTATACCTACAGCGATTCATGTTCTAATTCTTTTCTATGGAAAATTGAGATCCCAACTTGCATCCATGAGCCTAGGATTTTATTTCCATACACATTAGCAAGGATAGAGAATAAAGTTGATATAATAATACATCACCACTATATTTATTATACTATCAATGTTATTCCCTATGTAATTTTTGGTAGAGGATGCGGCTTGAGGCAAGGGTGTTCCCTCCTACTTACATTTCAATTTGTGAAAAAATTGTTAAAAAAAAAAGTTCCTAAAATAAATCATTTTAAATATCTTAAAGGGGTTTCATCCCTAAGTGTGATGGTTAAGTTGTTTCATTGTTGATAGTGCCAACAAGGCTCAAATCGACATCAGGATACTATGATTGGAGGTTTGTGCCTTTGCTAATATACTATGCTCATAAATTATGAATTGTTGTGGCACTCATGCCAATGATTTTATAGATATTCATGCATGTGCCAGAACCTTGCTACACTAGTGTTCTCATAGGATTTATGCTCAATCCCATTACAAGATAACCATCAAGGCAAGAGAAATGAATCTCACAAGATGCAAGATTGAGAAAAAAAAAAAAATCTCATTAAATGAAACAACAAAAAAATACAAAAAAACTAGTAAAGGAAAAACCAAGTTCAATTAAATATCATTGAGAGACTTTAAAGCCTCAATGGTTTATCATACTTATTGTAAAATCTCCAGATGACTTTCAAAGGGCACCCTTCTCATTGGAAAAAAGAAACCAACAACAACGCCAATTTGTTGGGGAAGGTTGGGAAGCTCAATCATGTGTTTTCATTTTTTTGCACTTGTTGTGGGGACCATGGATTGAGAGAAATGTGTCCCTTCTCATCTGTTCTTGGGATCATAAAGAAAAATGTCAATAATAATAATGATGGTACAAAATGAATTACAAGTTAGCAATATGGAATCTTATCCTAAGATAGCCAACTTATTCTTCTAAGATAAACTCACTTTGGATATTCATGTCTCATTTTGAAAGCCCAACTAAAAATATAGATAAATTATAATAATCATGTGAGGGTTGTAAGCTAATGTCACAAAAAAATGCTTAATTGAGTTGGATGGATAATTTTAATGAAGATTAAACTTTGACTTATAATTAATTTACAATAATTAGTATAATCAGCATTATGATAAGGAAATGTTTATCTTTTAATTTTTAGGTTTGGTCTTCACTGAATAATTAGCTAACACCTTGCATTTTTAAATGGAACCACTTGGGTTATTATAGACATTGATATCTATGTAATTAAATAGATTATAATATATCGAGTTGAAAAAAATGCTAGTTATAATCATCCTCACTTACCAAGCTTAGCCCTTCAATAGATCTCCTATTTATGCTTTATAATTGTAATCTAGAGGTTTAATTCATAATAAATTTGCAAGATATGTTTGTTTGTGTTTGAATTTCACTAGAAAAATTTGACTCTATTAGTTTATAAGTTTGAATCTCCTCAACTTTGTTCATGGCTCTATTAGCCTTACATTTGTTGGAGATTGTAATCCCAAATATTATATTAAATCTATCAGCTTTCCAATCTTGTTAGTATCCTCTATTCAATAAATGCTAAGTTATTTAGGAAAAGGAAAATGAAATCTGTTTTGGACTTGTTGGGTGTTGGTAATAAAAAAAGTTCTTGTGATACATTAGTAAAAGAAACTATAATTGAAAATTTACAAGAAGCATTGAATTGTATTGAGAACACAAGTCAAGGTGTTGATTTAAGTGTTGCACATAGAGCATTGATGACTATGATTACTAGTAAGGAATTGACTTGTAAAAAACAAGTTAATGCAATTTCTCAATTAATGAATGTATCTAGAAGAACAGTTCAAAGAAACATTAGGAAGAGAAATATGTTGGATGAAAACATCGAAAAGAATTGGGTAAATATCTGTAGGGTTCCTAGAAAAGACATAATTTCTGAAGATGTAAAAAGACAGGTCATTGATTATTGGACCAACCAATCTCATGTTTCTTCCAATAGAAGGGATACTATACAGATGATAGATGAAGATGGTAAAAATATTACACATCCAAAACATTTCTTAGATACAACACAAAGTGAATTGTTTGAAGCATTCAAGCAAGAATTTTCAGATGTAAAGATTTGCCAAAGGATGTTTGAGAGATTTCATCCTTGCTTTGTATGCATAAATAAGGTACGTGAAACTTGTTGTTGTTGAAATCATGTTGAATTTAATCTACACTTGAAATCATATAAGAAGTTCATGGCAACAATTAATCCAAATCTAGTCATTCCTACAAGTACAACACAATTTGTGAAGTCTATTTTATGTGATAAATTAGAAGATTCCAATGAGTTCAAAATACAATTTATAAAAGGTGAATGCAATGATTGTGGATTTTTGAGTAAGTTTGTGTTGCAAACGGGGAATTTTTATATTCATGCACTAGTTATATGGAAGAGATTTGAATATGAGACATACGGAAGTAGGGCAGGAACTGAATCCAAAAAAATTATATTGAAAGAGAGTGAATTGGCCTACATTCAGTTTATAGATAGATTTTGTAATATGATATATCCACATATCCAACATTGTCATGGTGCAAGATGGAAGGCTAAACAATTTAGTGATTCAAAGAATTGTTTTCCACTAGGTTGTATTCTTTCAATTATAGATTTCTCCAAGAACTATACATTTAGTCCTCACACAGAAATTCAAAGTCAATATTATCATTCTGATCAAGTTGCAATATTTGTACAAGTTTGCTATAGACATGTACAATTTCATGTGGATGGTATAGAGATTACTAAAAATGAATGCATTATCATCAAGGAGGTCAATTTCTATATCAGTGATGATACGTGTCATGATAGGAGCTATGTAGCACATTGTTTTGGAATGTTTTTTGAAGATATTAAAGATCGTGGGATAGAATGTACACAACATTGGATTTGGTCAGATGGATGTGCCAGTAAGTACATTAGATTTGAAATTGATTATTTAAATTATTTTATATATATATGATTTGATTGTATATAACAGGTCAAAAGTTTAAATATATATATTTAATATATATTTTATTCATGTCAGGGCAATTTAAGTCTGAAAAAGCTTTTAACTCGTTATCCCTACAACATGCTCAACGTAGCATAAAGTTTTTGTGGAACTTCTTTGAGAGTGGACATGGAAAAGGAGAGCATGATGGAGCAGGACCATGTGTGAAGCGTGCTAACACCATACGTAATTCTAATGATATTATTGAATGGTACAAAAATCATTTTGCTAGTCGTGATACAACTTACAACAAGCGTTATTTTTGGGAAGTTAAAGGTATATACATAAAAAATAATTCTTAAACATTCTTGGTGTTCTTGAATTATTTTTAAAATTCAAGTGTATATATATGTGTGTGAAATGAACTAAAATTGACTAAATAATTTTTGTACAATATCAGATATTGATTGATCAAATCCTTATAATTGTCAATCAATTAATGGTATTATAAGTTTTCATCAAGTCATGACTATGGGATTTAGCAAGCCTCGTGTTATTCTTGCAAGAAAAAAATCATGCTTTTGTGTTGATTGCATTGCGAACAACAGAGATACTCATTGTCAAAATATTTCTAATGGATATGTTTTGCAATGAGATATGAAAGATTTTATCACAATGCCTCCTTATGAAGATAGTGACATTATTGATATTCATGATCCTCTATATTCAGCTGATTATGAACCTGTTTCTAATTTAGTTTTTAGAGGTGCGTGCATGCATAGTTTGTAAATTACATATATGTACATGTACAAATTTTAAAATTCTTCATTAATTTATAAATGTGTAATGAACTAATATTGCTTGTAATATATATACATGCACGGTCTATTTTCACAGGTGATATTTTTGAAGTGATTGCCGATCCTGACAATACTGAAAGTGTAGATTATTATCTACTGAGATGCACACACTAAAATGCAAGTTATTTGAATGATGATGGGCAACAATATCCCATTGGTTCAGTTGTTGTTGAAAGCACCTATTATCAACAAATAAAGATAGATACAAATGGTGTAACATTCATTGATTATATGCCTGGTTAAAAAGTTCTACACTACAATCACTTAGTAATAGTGACAAGATTTCAGTTGGAGACATTGCCAAAAAGAGGACATGGCAACCAAAAGTGGAGGTTGCCTATTGAAGATCATGAATTTTTTTTAGAAATTATAAAAGATAGGGAGGATCCAGATTATATGTACCATGAGCTTTAAGTTCACTTGTCATGTTTGAACAAGTAAAATATATTAGATAAGTCAAGTATTTTGATAAACTCATATATATATTTAGACATTTCTAGACATGTGTAGCAATTTGAATAACTTTTGGAAATTTAGTTTTGTTGATGCATTTATTTTACGTTTTATACGTTGATTTTATATGTTTTATGCATCTATGTATTCATTTAATTTTGATTTACACATTTATAATTTCATTTAATTATGTTGTATATATAGTTACGCATGTATATATAGTTTCACTAAAATGAGCAACTAATTATGTTGTCTTAAGGTGTTTTAAGTGGTCTTAAGGGCATTTAATGGGATATTTGCGTCATTGATTCTTTTATATTTTTACGCATGCATGGATTCGTTTTATTCATCTATGTACATTCATTTCATTTATATTTACACATATATTTTTCATTTAATTAGGTTGTTTGGATTCATCTAATTATGTTGACATAAGGTGTTTTAAGTGGTCTTAGGGGAATTTAAGCGGATATTTGCGTCATTGATTCTTTTATATTTTTACACATGCATGGATTCATTTTATTCATCAGGGCATTTAAGGGGATATTTGTGTCATTGATTCTTTTATATTTTTACACATGCATGGATTTGTTTTATTAATCTATATATATTCATTTAATTTCTATTTACACATATATTGTTTCATTTAATTATGTTGTTTGGATTCATCTAATTATGTTGTCCTAAGGTGTTTTAAGTGGTCTTAAGGGGATAATTAAGGGGATTGATTCTTTTATATTTTTACACATGCATGGATTTGTTTTATTCATCTATGTACATTCATTTCATTTATATTTACACATATATTGTTTCATTTAATTATGTTGTTTGGATTCATCTAATTATGTTGTCCTAAGGTGTTCTAAGTGGTCTTAAGGGGACTTAAGGGGATATTTAAAGAGGTTGATTCATTTATATGTTTACACATGCATGGATCCATTTTATTCATCTATGTACATTCATTTCATTTATATTTACATATATATTGTTTCATTTAATTATGTTGTTTGGATTCATCTAATTATGTTGTCCTAAGGTGTTCTAAGTGGTCTTAAGGGGATTTAAGGGGATATTTAAGGGGATTGATTCTTTTATATTTTTACACATGCATGGATTCATTTTATTCATCCATGTACATTCATTTCATTTATATTTAGATATATATTGTTTCATTTAATTATGTTGTTTGGATTCATCTAATTATGTTGTTGTAAGGTGTTCTAAGTGGTCTTAAGGGGATATTTTTTTTTATTTTTTATTTTTTTAATTTTTGATCGGTAATAGGCCGAAGCCAATAAGATGTACATACCCTACCCCCTATGGGATTCGAACTTGTGACCTCTCTTTCAAGAGCACAAGTTCTCCACCACTAGGCCAACTCAGGTTGTACGATTTAAGGAGATTGATTCTTTTATATTTTTACACATGCATGGATTCGTTTTATTCATCTATGTACATTCATTTCATTTATATTTACACATATATTGTTTCGTTTAATTATTTTGTTTGTATTCATCTAATTATGTTGTCCTAAGGTGTTCTAAGTGGTCTTAAGAGGATTTAAGGGGATATTTAAGGGGATATCAAATTTTTGAAGTAAGTTCATTAAACATGTACATAAACACTTAACTAAAATGAACAACTAAATTAAATTTTAACGACTAAATTTGTTTAACAATGAAAAAAGTTAAAATAGACATAAACACTTAACTTTCACATACACATGTACAATTAACTAGAACACTTAACTAAATTCGAATGACTAAGAGATTCTATCATTTCAACACTTAACTTCCAAAAATGTAATCTATCTATATATAAATGTGCAAAGTAGTACGAAATGTAGATCTATCTAACACATACACATATATGTCTATGAAGTGTACATATATATAACACACACACACACATGAAATATGAAAAATAAATATCTAATGCACATACACATATGAAATGTGTACAATACACATGTATGAAATTTCTAGTACAATATATATGAAATGTCTATAAAATGTGCACACACACACACACACACACACACACACACACACACACACACACACATACATATGGGTCACTCGAGGCCCTGTCCTGAATCATGTCTCGATCCATGCACCTGCAATAGAGTATGCATGCATAAAATCATACATTAAACATTTAATTTGAATGTACTAAAGTAAATTTTATTAAGTAACATAGATTATGAGCATTTGTACGTAGACAAACATACTTGTGAAGAGTCTCTAACATCACCACCATGTGCATGCAGAATTCTAGGACGTCTATGTGATAAGGAGCTCAACTTGCGTGATAGTTGTGCATCCTGCAATGTTGAAATTTTGTTAGATATACATGTGTACACATATATTCATAACTTGCAAACTAACCCTTTAAAAATAGAACTTAAATATTTAAGATTAAATTAATTTAAAGTTATAATGTATGTACCTGTGTTTCATGATGAACGGGGTCGGTGGCAATGTGTAAATCCTCAAACATCGCCCCCTGCACCTGCAATATAAATTACACATGAACTTGAACACGTACATTATTTAAACATTAGTTATTATTTAAATCTAATATACTTGAACATGTACATGTACACGAGGTTGTTAGGATAAACATACCTCGGGGTCTCTAACACCTCCATTGCACACATGATGGACTCTAGAATGTTTGCAAGATGAATGGCTCATCTTGTGCAAAGCTCGCTCATCCTAGACAATGCACACATTTTGTTGGATATATATATATATATATATATATATATATATATATATATATAAAATTTAAATCGCTCAAGAAATTATTTAATCAACACCTAGATATCCATTTAAATAGAACTTAAAAACAAAAAAATAATAATTTAAAATTTATATATACCTATGTCTCTTGATGAACAAATGGGTCAGTGGTAGCTTCCAAATCTCCATACATCGACCCTAACGTGATACCCTATATAGTTCAAAAAATATAATTCAATATATATATAATTAATTTAATCTATGCAGTTCATGTGTACAATCAAGTAGCTATATAAAATATCTAAATTATTTTTTAGTAAATTATATATTATATTTAATTCATACCTCTCCTGTAGCATGTAAGGTTCATTTGATCCTGCTAATGTCAGAATCATGCAAGGAGCCCACTACAACATGTTCCCCCTCACTATCTGGCTCCATAAGCATGGTATCGAACATCCCCAAAAATCCAGTATCAGGTACAGTGGCTCGATCAACTGATGTATCAATAGGAAGAGGACGTGTATCCTAACCAACTGCTGTATGCTGGGGTGGGGTAGTAGGATGTGTTGTAGCAATAGGCTGAGAATCTATATGATCATAACCACGGCTAGATGCACCCGGTCTACCAAGTGCATGCCTAACAAATGATGGGGCATCCTATAGTGGGATCCCATGATCCATAGCAATGACCTGATATGCATCCAAGAGATCATTGGATAAGCATACGCTCATCTTCCGTAAAGGATCTATGTCATGCATGCATGTAGCATCCATCGGTGATGGCATGTCTACTTGAACATATGGATCATCACTCGCTAATGCATCATGAATGCTAGTATGAGAGTGCAACAAATATCTACCCACCTGATCTGATGTCATCTTATCCACTTGTGTGGCTATAGTAGCAATACTGGAAAATATGGACTATCGAGTGCCATCTGGCACACTATCTGCAGCATGTGCTAGGTCCGCACTCTTGGGAAGAACCATAAGGTTTGGACCAATCAATACCTGTTTATTAACAAGTGGGGCTGCACTTGGTCACCTAAACTTATCTGAAAATCTTCCCTTCACTTGCCCAACATGTTTCGGAAAAATAGTGTAATCAACATCATCCAACAAATGAAAATCTGCAAACAATTGTTTGCAAAAATAAAGGGGTAACTCATCCTTTTGGGGCCACCTATGATGAGTGGCTAGCCATATAGGATAGATAAATGGTGCTACTAGTGCATCCGTGTACCTGGTAGGCATATAACCTTTCACCCTACCAAAGGCCTGATAATGAGGAAACATGGTTTTCACATCAGCTGTGGAAACCCTATCATTCACCATGTCCCATTTCATAGTATCATGTACATTGCGTGAAAGGGATCTATAGAATTCCTCTACGTTGACCTCGTCATATGGACTATAATTGTCAACGAGGTCAATCATATGAACTAGCTCATGTCTAATAGTCTCACCCCTTTGTTTATTTGTGTGATCACGCATGTTTTCCCAAGTGATATTTAAATGATCTAAGGCACGTTGGAGTGCCTCAGTAGTCTGATTGTAGAGTTATTGTCTCTCATGTGGAGTTGTTGTAGACCTATGTGACATCTGCTCACTCCCACGACGATGAACACTAGGCTCAAAAGTACTCGTGTTATTATGAGAATGATTATTTTGAACCAAAGGATATTTGGAAGATAATATCCAAAAATTTCTATGGTGTGGAACCAAAGTTGGTGGCTTCATCGAAGTACGTTTCAACTTCCAGAAGACCAGAGAATTATGCTTTCAAAATGGCCCTTCTATTGGGAGATTGTGTACATAGCCTCTTGGTATTCTAAGATGCTGAAAAGTATACTTTGATTCCACCAACTCTGGTTCCACACCATAGAAATTTTTGGAAATTGTCTTCCAAATATCCTTCAGTGCAAAATCATCATGCTCATAATAGAAAAAATGTGGTCCATGCATGAACACAATGATTTCCTCCAAGCGTGGCGCAATAAGTTTCCCCATCCAACTCCAAAACCAGTTAGTCCTTTCAGACATAAATTAGAGACCACATCACACACTCCAGACATTGTTTGTTTGTATTGCATACTCTCTATGTATTTATCACCCTTTAACAATTTCCTCTGCTTTTCTCTAATTACTCTCTTCCGGGCAGCTGATGAGCTTCTTTCCATGTGTTGCAAGGGGCCTTAAGTGGTCCTAAGGAGTGCACATGTGTCGCAAGGGGCCTTAAGTGGTCCTAAGGGGTGCACATGTGTCGCAAGGGGCCTTAAGTGGTCCTAAGGGGTCACACATGTGTTCTAACACATGTGTGACCCCTTAGGACCACATATGACCCCTTGCAACAACATTTGGTCTTTTGTGGGCCTAATAGGTCCTAAGGGGTTGACATGCATCACAAGGGCCGTTAAGTGGTCCTAAGGGGTCAAGCATGTGTTAGAACACATGCATGACCCCTTGCGACGCAATTTGGTCCTATATGGTCCTAATAGGTCCTAGGGGGAGCACATGTGTCGCAAGGGGCCTTAAGTGGTCCTAAGGGGTCACACATGTGTTCTAACACATGTGTTACCCCTTAGGACCACATATGACCCATTGCAACAACACTTGGCCCTATGTGGTCCTAATAGGTCCTAAGGGATGCACATGCTTTGTAAAGGGGCCTTAAGTGGTCCGAAGGGGTCATGCATGTGTTAGAACACATGCGTGACCTCTTAGGACAACATATTACCCCTTGCAACACCATTTGGTCCTATGTGGTCCTAATAGGTCCTAATGGCTGCACATGTGTTGCAAGGGGCCTTAAGTGGTCCTAAGGGGTCACGCATGTGTTAGAGCACATGCGCGACCCCTTAGCACAACATATGACCCCTTGCGACAATATTTGGTCCTATGTGGTCCTAATAGGTCCTAACAGGTGCACATGTGTCGCAAGGGGCCTTAAGTGGTCCTAATGGGTCAGAACACATGCGTGACTCCTTAGGACCACATATGACCCCTTGCGACAACATTTGATCTTTTGTGGTCCTAATAGGTCCTAAGGGGTTCACATGTGTCGCAAGGGGCCTTAAGTGGTTCTAAGGGGTCACACATGTGTTCTAACACATGTGTGACCCCTTAGGATTGGATATGACCCCTTGTAACAACATTTGGTCTTTTGTGGTCCTAATAGGTCCTAAGGGGTGCACATGTGTTGCAAGGGGCCTTAAGTGGTCTTAAAGGGTCATGCATGTGTTCTAACACATGTGTGACCCCTTAGGATGACATATGACCCCCTATGACAATACTTGGTCCTATGTGGTCTTAATAGGTCCTAAGGGGTGCACGTGTGTCACAAGGGGCCTTAAATGGTCCTAAGGGATCACGCATGTGTTAGAACACATGCATGATCCCTTGGAACCACATATGACCCCTTGTGACATCATTTAGTCCTATGTGGTCCTAATAGGTCCTAAGGGGTGCACATGTGTTGCAAGCGGCCTTAAGTGGTCCTAAGGGGTCACACATGTGTTAGAACACATGCGTGACCCTTTACGACCACATATGACCCCTTGTGACAACATTTGGTCTTTTGTGGTCCTAATAGGTCCTAAGGGGTGCACATGTGTGTCAAGGGGCCTTAAGTGGTCCTAAGGGAAAAAAATGTTTTAGAACACATGCGTGACCCATTAGGACCACATATGACTCCTCGGGACATCATTTTTTATGTTCTAACACATGCATGACCCCTTAGGACCACACATGACCCCTTTTCACAATATTTGGTCCTATGTGGTCCTTATAGGTCCTAAGGGGTGCACATGTGTCGCAAGGGGCCTTAAGTGGTCCTAAGGGGTGACACATGTGTTAGAACACATGCGTGACCCCTTAGGACCACATATGACCCCTTGCGACAAAATTTGGTCTTTTGTGGTCCTAATAGTTCCTAAGGGGTGCACATGTGTCGCAAGGGGCCTTAAGTGGTCCTAAGGGGTCACACATGCATTATAACTCATGGGTGACCCCTTAGGACCACATATGACCCCTTGCAACAATATTTGGTCTTTTGTGGCCCTAATAGGTCCTAAGGGATCCACATGTTTTGCAAAGTGGCCTTAAGTGGTCCTAAGGGGTCATGCATGTGTTAGAACACATGCGTGACCCCTTAGGACAACATATGACCCCTTGCGACACCATTTGGTCCTATGTGGTCCTAATAGGACCTAATGGGTGCATGTGTCACAAGGGGCCTTAAGTGGTCCTAAGGGGTCACACATGTGTTAGAACACGTGTGACCCCTTAGGACCACATATGACCCCTTGCGACAATATTTGGTCCTATCTGGTCCTAATAGGTCCTAACGAGTACACATGTGTCGCAAGGGGCCTTAAGTGGTCTTAAGGGGTCACACATGTGTTAGAACACATGCGTGACTCCTTAGGACCATATATGACCCCTTGCGACAACATTTGGTCTTTTGTGGTCCTAATAGGTCCTAAAGGGTCCATATGTGTTGCAAGGGGCCTTAAGTGGTCCTAAGGGGTCACACATATGTTCTAACACATGTGTGACTCGTTAGGACCAGATGTGACCCCTTGCGACAACATTTGGTCTTTTGTGGTCCTAATAGGTCCTAAGGGGTGCACATGTATCTCAAGGGGCCTTAAGTGGTCCTAAAGGGTCACGCATGTGTTCTAACACATGCATGACCCCTTGCGACAACATTTGGTCGTATATGGTCCTAATAGGTCCTAAGGGGTGCACGTGTGTCGCAGGGGGCCTTAAATGGTCCTAAGGGATCACGCATGTGTTAGAACACATGCGTGATCCCTTGGAACCACCTATGACCCCTTGCAACATCATTTGGTCCTATGTGGTCCTAATAGGTACACATGCGTGATCCCTTAGGACCACATATGACCCCTTGCGACATCATTTGGTCCTATGTGGTCCTAATAGGTCCTAAGGGCTGCACATGTGTCGCAAGGGACTTAAGTGGTCCTAAGGGGTCACGCATGTGTTAGAACACATGCGTGACCCTTTAGGACCACATATGCCCCTTGCGACAACATTTGGTCTTTTGTGGTCCTAATAGGTCCTAAGGGGTGCACATGTGTTGGAAGGGGCCTTAAGTGGTCCTAAGGGAAAACAAATGTTTTAGAACACATGTGTGACCCCTTAGGACCACATATGACCCCTTGGGACATCATTTGTTATGTTCTAACACATGCATGACCCCTTAGGACCACACATGATGACTTGTGACAACATTTTGTCCTATGTGGTCCTAATAGGTCCTAAGGGGTGCACATGTGTCGCAAGGGGCCTTAAGTGGTCCTAAGGGGTCATACATGTGTTAGAACACATGCGTGACCCCTTAGGACCACATATGACCCCTCGCGACACTATTTGGTCCTATGTGATCCTAATAGATTCTAAGGGGTGCACATATGTCGAAAGGGGCCTTAAGTGGTCCTAAGGGATCACGCATGTGTTCTAACACATGCATGAACCCTTAGGACCACATATGACCCCTTGCAACTCCATATGATCCTATTTGGTCCTAATAGGTCCTAAGGGGTGGACATGTGTCGTAGGGGGCATTAAGTCGTCCTAAGGGATCATGCATGTGTGACCCCTTAGGACCACATATGACCCCTTGTGACACCATTTGGTATTATGTGGTCCTAGTAGGTCCTAAGGGGTCCACATGTGTTTCAAGGGGCCTTAAGTAGTCCTAATGGGTCACACATGTGTTCTAACACATGCGTGACCCCTTCGGAGCACATATGACCCATTGCGACAACATTTGGTCCTATGTGGTCCTAATAGGTCCTAAGGGATGCACATGTATCGCAAAGGGGCCTTAAGTGATCCTAAGGGGCCACACATGTGTTAGAACACATGCGTGACCCCTTAGGACCACAGATGACCCCTTTTGACACCATTTGGTCCTATGTGGTCCTAATAGGTCCTAAGGGGTGCACATGTGTCACAAGGGGCCTTAAGTGGTCCTAACGGGTCACGCATGTGTTAGAACTCATGTGTGACCTCTTAAGACCACATATGACCCCTTGCGACAATATTTGGTCCTTTTTGGTCCTAATAGGTCCTAAGGGGTGCACATGTGTCACAAGGGTCCTTAAGTGGTCATAAGGGGTAACACATGTGTTAGAACACATGCATGACCCCTTAGGGCCACATATGACCCCTTGCGACAACATTGGGTCTTTTGTGGTCCTAATAGCTCCTAAGGGGTGCACATGTGTTGCAATGGGCCTTTAGTAGTCCTAACAGGTCACGCATGTGTTCTAACACATGTGTGACCCCTTAGGACCACATATGACCCCTGGCGACAACATTTGGTCTTTTGTGGTCCTAATAGGTCCTAAGGGGTGCACATGTTTCACAAGGGTCCTTAAGTGGTCCTAAGGGGTCACACATGTGTTCTAACACATGCGTGACCCCTTAGGACCACATATGACCCCTTGTGACATCATTTGGTCCTATGTGGTCCTAATAGGTCCTAAGGGGTGCACAAGTGTCGCAAGGGGTGTTAAGTGGTCCTAATGGGTCACGCATATGTTAGAACACATGTGTGACCCCTTAGGACCACATATGACCCCTTGTGACAACATTTGGTCTTTTATGGTCCTAATAGGTCGTAAGGGGTGCACATGTGTTGCAAGGGGCCTTAAGTGGTCCCAAGGGGTTACACACATGTTAGAACACATGTGTGACCCCTTAGGACCACATATGACCCCTTGCGACATCATTTTTTATCTTCTAACACATGCGTCACCCCTTAGGACCATATATGACCCCTTGCAACAATATTTTGTCCTATGTGGTCCTAATAGGTCTTGAGGGGTGCACATTTGTTGCAAGGGGCCTTAAGTGGTCCTAAGGGGTCACGCATGTGTTAGAGCACATGCGTGACCCCTTAGGACCACATATGACCCCTTGCGACATCATTTGGTCCTGTGTGGTCCTAATAGGTCCTAAGGGGTGCACAAATGTCGCAGGCAGCCTTAACTAGTCCTAAGTGGTCACACATGTGTTAGAACACATGTTTGACTTCTTAGGACCACATATGACCTCTTGTGACAAAATTTGGTCTTTGGTGGTCCTAATAGGTCCTAAGGGCTGGACATATGTCGCTAGGGGCCCTAAGGGGTCACGCATGTGTTAGAACACATGCAGGACACCTTAGGACCACATATGACCCTTTCCAACACCATTTGGTCCTATGTGGTCCTAATAGGTCCTAAGCGGTGCACATGTGTCACAAGTGGCCTTAAGTGGTCCTAAGGGGTCACTCATGTGTTAGAACACATGTGTGACCCCTTAGGACCACATATGACCCCTTGCGACACCATTTGGTCTTATGTGGTCATTATAGGTCCTAAGGGGTGCATGTGTGTAGAAAGGTGCCTTTAGTGGTCCTAAGAGGTCATATAAAATAATTATATACTCCCGAGGATGTATACATAGATACATACATACATACATACACCTCAGGACATGGTATGAGGGGTCGTGTGTGGTCCTGAGGGGTCACACAACATGTGTGATCCCTCAGGACCACACATGACCCCTCGTACCATGTCCTGAGGTGTATGTGTGTCCTAAGGTGTCTACAATTATTTTATGTGTATTTATGTATGTATGCACGTATGTATTTATGTATGTGTATGTACACGTATGTGTGTATGTATGTATGTAGACATAGTTATGTATGTGTATGTCCTAAGGTGTACATATAATTATTTTATATCTATGTATGTACATGTATGTAGGTAGGTATGTATATTTGTGTATATTTGTATGTAGGTTTGTATGTATCCGTATTTAGGTTTATGTGTGTATGTGTACGTATGTATGTATGTATGTACATATTTATGTGTATGTATTTACATATGTATGTGTGTATTTATTTTCTAATATTCTAAACTAATATGATAGAATATATACAAAAAAGTATATATTTTTAAAAACAAAAAAATTATTTTCTATTAAAAACAATTAAAAAAAAAAAATATAAATTAATAAGTTAAAATAAATACATTTAAAAAAAAAAAAAAAAGGTACTTACCGCTGAAACCCTTCCGACTAGATCTCTGAGACTTTTTGTGCCCTCTTGCTTAGCTCGAAGATTCTCAATGCAAAATGAGTGGCTTGGGCAGATTTCAAAACTTATATAGGGCAAGGGGTTTTCGGTCGGAACCATTCTGGTCAGAAACCCTTTGCCAAGACAGCACAACGTAGCTGCCGAATGGGGCCAAATCGGTCCAACCGGAAGGCTTCTGGCCAGAACGCTTCCAACCGGAACCCTTCCGCCTGGAATAGGCATTGTTAGCCTAAAGTGCGACACAGATCCATACAATAACCCATATAAACAACACTTGACTCATGACGAGAGCCCATATTACTTCAACATGCAGACTGACCACTATGGACAACAAAGAAAAAAAGTCAAAGGAAAGATCAATAAAACCAACATAAAATCATGAAAAGAAAGAAAATTTGTTGGTGAAATCAATCAAGAAATGTAGTTTGACAAGTGAAACCACAAAAAAAAAAAAAAAAAGAAAAAAAAAATTAGTAGTCAGTCCTAAAGTAAAGAAATCCAAAAATCAAATTAACTCCAACGGTACATCACACAATTCACAAAATAACTCAAAACAAAATAACCAGCTCATCCAAATCTACATCACAAGGTGACCAATATCAGTCACACCAAAGGGAGTAGGTTCCACTATGCAACACCCTAAATGTGTTAGAGAGTGTGTGTCAAACATTTAAAACCATAAGTTCATTTATCTATATTCATTTAAATGTAAGACAATCCTTTACGATATTCTAGACAAGTATCCTTCATGAAAGATAACATATGCAAGGAGGAAATAATGTGTCTCATATATTCACAAGGAATACAATCACACATGATTAATGTTCAAGATATCCTATCTATAAATTGATCACATTTACCAAGTTATAATAGAAACAAAGGTTAGAACTTCAATTAACCACTTGATGATATACTATAACATACTCCATTTCAAGATCAATGCTCAATAAATAGCATGCAGATGATTAGAATGTTCTACATGATGTGATTAAATAATTTAGTCAATCATATATTTACACAGGTAAATTACTCATAACAAATAAATCTCATTATTTTAGGCAAAATGTAATATTAGATTTTAATCACTCCCACTCCAACCACCTATGATCATTTACCAATATACCTTTAGCTAATCAATTGTCTATATTAAGCATAAAACTAGATATCAGAGCCTTACTTGGAATCACTTAATTTTTATTTTCATTTAATATCACACACAAATTCAAATACATACATATGTTACCCTTATTCAAACATATCTCCTACCATCCCTTAACTATAATTATTTGAAAACTAAATATTCCTAGTGATTCAAGAAGCACGGTCATCTAGATACATAATACAACCTCATTAAATTAATTTTCAATCCATCCTACTAGAATTCATTGAGAAAACTTGTACTTTCTTAAATTTTAATAGGGTAAGGAGATAGCTCTTTTTCAAAATCCATCCATTCAATCAAGCAAAACATTTCATCAAAACCACACATTTTTCTACTCAAAGCTGATTTTTATCTTGCCAAACCAAATAAAGACATAATGGTATGATTGCAATTTTCTATACATGCAATGCACCAATCTTTACTTCATTCAACACACATATTATAACATGATCTTTTAACCTATGAGTTCATAAAAACTTTATACATTATTTATGAAAAGATATTCTATCTAACTAATTCTTCTTCAAACAAAAATCATGAATGCAATGTATAAATTTTGATCTTTTATTAAAATCTATTCCATCCAAACTTCTCTTTTAATGTATTCAAAATCATATTTTCCGTTGAGTATTTAATGCTTCTACTTAGTATTAAGAATCTTCTTGAGTTCTATAAATCTTTTATCCAAATAGATAGAAGAGGGAGAAAAGAATCATCAAACAATCAATATATGTACACCAAAATTGTACATGGAAAATTTGATTTTTCCTAGACATGCCATATTTATCGTACCATGTAGCTATTTACATCATTTTCTAAGATATGCAAATTCAACCTCCCATGAGGTCTCCTAACATTACAATTGCAGCTAGAAATCTCAAGTCCTTATTAAAAGATATGATTTACACAACAATATTTTCTTAAATGTATATTCACGCACATATATAAACACCTGATTGTTCTATTTGGTACCCACACAACACCAATTAACTCTTTACATTTTACGAAGAAGGGTAAGGGAAGGTGAAGGACATTATTAAGCTACTATTTTATATCTACTCATGCAACTCATGCAAATTCTTCTATTTTCTCATCATGATCTACACTAAATCATTCTTATTTACATAATACAAACACTTCATCTTGCTATTCATAAGAAAATGTTGGCATTGCATGAAGATTGCATTAATGAAGTATAGTGTTGTCATTGATGTCAAATGCAACTGGTAATAAAGTTGTATTGCAACCGGTAGTGATGCAGTAACACAACCAGTAGTTGACAAGTGAAAGAAACTAATATTACTATAGAAGGAGAGAGATTAACCGGTAACCCTAACCTATTGATATGTCGAACCCTAACCGATGGATCTTGGTGAATCGATTGTGTTGATCTATGATTGAATGGTGATCAGAGATGATTATGTCACATATGCATGATTCATGTGATGAGTTTCAAAGTGGTTCTGGCATGTAGAGATAACTGTTTTATCTTGGGAATGAGCAAGTGCATTGCATGAGTGAATAATGCGTGATGAGTTACAAGATTCAATGTGCAGTGATCCAGGAGTAGTCGAGGTTGTCTAGAACAATGTGCAGCTGATTACTTTGTAATCCAATGGCCATGTTTGAACTAATTTTTTCGTAATCTCTATGAGATCTTAGGTCTTGTGATGTGTTATCGACCTACTGTATTTCTTATAAGGTCGATGAGTTGTTTTGTAATGTTGTTGGCAATTTGGTTAAGTGTGGTAGTGTGAGTGATTGCCGAACTAGAAGGAGTATCTGCAAAATGTTTTGAAGGCTGATAGGAGCTTAAAAGTATCTGATCAAGTAGAGTAGTGCTATTACTAGATCAAGACCCTATTTTTCTCTAACAATTACAACAGTTAAATCCCTTAACTAGGTAAAATTTAATAGGCTTTGTGTTTTCTAAATCCTCTAACTAGGTGATCCATTAGCTTGAATTTGAAATCCTCTATCGAGGTTACTCCTAACAGGGAATTGCCTTTAACAGGGTATTGTAGTCAATCCCTTAATCGGTGGTCCTTAACTGGATCTGTTCCTAACAGGACATTTTTGTAAAGCTTCTAACAAGACTTGGCTCCTAACAGGATGAACTTCATAAGAGTTTAGAATACTTGTGGGTATTCATCCCCACTGTGTTTTTCTCATTTGGGTTTCCATGACAAAAATAATTGTGTCAAGTGGTGAATAATTTTGTGGTTATGTTTTTATATGGTTAATATGTTTAACTGGTAAAGCCACTTAGATATGTTTAGATGACTGGAAGTGATCCGAAATGTGTTATTACTAATTTTAGTCAAGTGGTTTGATGTTTTGATTAAATGGTATATGAGTTTCAAATTTGTTACACTGCTATATTGGTATTCTAGTTAACCGGGAAACTTGATAGTGCAGTTGTAGATTATGGTACAGTGTTTAAACTGGTTATTTCAATGATTAATTTATGAGTTGGGTTTAAGTTTGATGAAAGTTTAGTTTGTTTTCTTTCTACTGTTTCACCTCCTCCCCCTCTTAGTACTTGACCAGATCCTTATTGATTCATCATATCATCAAAAAATCAACATAACGAGATAATTAGTTAAGAGAACACAACCAATTTTCTCTCATTCTATAGCATAATCATTTATATAGGGAAAACAACCTCTAATACTCAAGTAAGCACTAGAAATTACAAGGCAAGAAAGACTACTTAAAATAATATATACATCACTCACATCTAGGAGACATGCATAAGAAATGAATACACATATTGCACACAAGTAAGATTTATAGAAGAGATTAGGGAGAAACACAAAGCATAAACATATAAGATCTCCTAAGTTCCAATGACATTTTCCTTCACAAATCTCAAAGAACAACTAGAATCAAGAGAACATTATAGTACACCACACAAAGCCAAGAGAAACAACCTTAACTAGAGATCCCGGTGTTTGCAACACGGGATTTAATACCATATGTAATGCCCGCTAAAATACCCTAGAGAAATAAACGAAAATCTACTAACATTTTTTTTTCTCTTTTAAGATAACCATTACAACTATGCTATTACTAGTATTATTAAAGCAAAATTATTATTATTATTCGTCAATGTATCGTTAACTATATACATGAATGCATAAATCAGCAAGAACATAACCATATAATCATTTTAAGTAAGCAGACTAACTATTTAATCATTAACATAACTCTATATAAACTCATACAATGCAAATCCATTCCCTAGGGTATCTCAACGTCACTACTTGACAAAATCATAACACATCACATGTTCATCTTAGAGAATCATATTCTATTATCCATCTAATCATTCACTTACCATAAAAGTATGATAATTACTTAACATGTATGCATAACTTAATCACATAACATAATCTTTAGATTCTTTTAGAAACTACCAGATCAAAAACTCTTAATATCCATTCTTTCATTAATCATAAAATCATCAAATATTACATAACCATTCTCTTTAGTAAGACTATATTATCCTTTCAGTTTCATTACATATCTTTAAGATAGCTAGCTAATTTACCTAAGCAACATAATCCATTTCATCTAGATAATTTCCATTCCTTAACTAAGTTTTATAACAACAACCACTATTCTTTTATCTTAAAATTCCTCAGGGTCATACACACAATTCCATCTTACAATTCCAAAAAATACAAACATACAAATAATGTCAGTTTCTTTCACATAAAACTATACTCCAAAATTACATAAATGAGTATCCAATACATCAATGAATATACCATAAGTACTTCTCCTACTACTACATCATGTCTCTTTTTTCAATTATATTAGCAATTAATTAAAGATACATAACATAAGGATAAATAATTTCTTTTACAAATATAAAGCATTATGATACAATGTTTCTTTTCCCTGTACATAGAAATCAGACCCAAAGAATAATCACATGAATAATTCAAGAATCTAATCCACACATGCTAACATTCAAGAATAATATCCCAATGGTAGAAGGAATCAAACCACTCGATCATATGGAACCAAATAGGAACCACACCCTATGCTAGGATATGACATGACCATTCTCTTCAATAAGACTAGATTTTCCTTTAAGTTTCATTACTAATATAAAGAATTATGATACAATGTTTCCTTTTCCATGTAAATAGAAATCAACTCCAAAGAATAATCACTTGAATAATCCAAGAATATAATTCGCACATGCTAACATCCAAGAAGAATATACCATTAATGGTAGAAGGGATCAAACCACCTGAACATGTGGAACCAAATAGGAACCACCCCCTCTGCTAGGAGATGACATAAGGTTCCAACTCACACTCATGGCCTAAGATGAAATCTAATAGCCAAAGGATACAACATGACACCACAAAATCCAACACAGGAATACAACATCAAAATATATTACATGCCTAAATCAAAGCAATCAACCTTCAGAGGCATGATAAAAAAATCAAGGCTTATGGATAATGGACACATGTGGGATAAATTTTCATTGGATCCTAACCTCATGTGGCATCTATCTCCACCTTGGAGTCAATCAAGGGAGATCGGGTATACCACTCCAACAGTCTTCCCAATCTAGGATCTTGAAACCCTCTTTGCGGGTCCATCCAATTGAGGAATACAACATCATATTCTTTATCTTGATTAGGTGAATTCCTAAATACCCAACCCACTAATCAATTATTAATTATGTTATCACTTGCAATTAAACCATAAAATCTTCATGTGGTTCCATAGGTGTAGACACCCTTCCCAGAGATCTAGTGTTCATAATCTGGGTCCAACACATGCAAGATCCCACTCTCCCAAACACGAACCAGGACGATAGGGTAAAAACATAACAACATACAGCTTACAAAAACATGAAACTCAACATGGGAAGCATCTAAAATTCCATCACAAAATTGATACAAATTAAATCATAAAGATAACTTATACACATACATACAATACCATATAACAAGAATCATGCCATAAGCTCAAAAAATCATAATGAAATAATAAAGAGATCCTCAAAGAGATATAAAAATATATAAAGGACAAGAATATGAATCCAATGATATCACATAGTCCTCAATAGAGAGGCACAACAAACCATCTCGCTTGAGCTGCATAAACTCATCCTCAATAACAAGGAATACATACGTCTTGCTAGATGAACTTTAGACAAGTATGAAATACTTGTTGGAGAACAAAAAGGATTCAAAGATACCACAAAAGCATATAGCAGTGACAAAAAACCATCAATACAACAAACCCTAGCCTCTGGAGTCCAAAATCAACAAGAAAAGTCAACCCAAACATCAAAGTAGAACCCAGAAATGTAATGAACCTACCCTGGTGATATTGTCTCAATTCTAGCACTATTGTTGCCTGAAATGGTGCCTTTGTAGCCCAGATTAGTGCTTTTATACTGGGTTCAACGTTTGGGGAAAATGGGAGAAAAATGCAATCAATCATGCCCAGATTCAGACAACGGCATAAGTAGGGTCTGAGATTGACCCAAAACTCATACAAGGCCAACACAAATACAAAATAGGGTTCACATAAGATAAACAAGACCATTTATCCAACAATAAACCATTTCCAGTAATACCCAAAATTGCAATCATAATTTACAACTTAAAAGCATTACCATTGTAATTTATTTCAAGATCCAATAATAGATAATTGAAATCACTCCCTAAATTCCCAAAAATAATCTTTTAGCAATCACAGAGAAT
Organism: Cryptomeria japonica; assembly: GCF_030272615.1. Classification (NCBI taxonomy): domain Eukaryota; kingdom Viridiplantae; phylum Streptophyta; class Pinopsida; order Cupressales; family Cupressaceae; genus Cryptomeria; species Cryptomeria japonica. The sequence continues at coordinate 700,965,870 of NC_081414.1, forward strand.
AAAACTCTTTTCAAAATTAAAATGCAAGAACGAAAAAAGATCTCCAACCTGGAAATAGAGTGTGATGGTAATGCAATCGTAGAAGAGAAAAAAACCATACCAGAGCAGGTAGCTTTCCAGAATCCAACCCAACCAAGTAATTCTCACTCCAAGCAATTCGAAAATCCAAAAGTCACAGAAAGATATCTAGAAGCACACCCATAAAAATCCTCACAATGCCAATAAATAGAATGGCATTCAAAACTATAGAAGAATATCCACCGATAAAAATATTCCAATAAAATATATTCTATACCAACGCCCCTTCAAAAAATCAAGGTAAGTGTATAGAATAATATTATTTACTTACGCTCAAATCTCAACCAATAAAATAATAGGGTAGGTATAAACATAATATTTAATTACTCACTTAGTAACAAGAGAATATAATAATAATAAAATAATAAACAATAATAATAAACTAAAGCCCAATAAAATAAATCAAAGGCAATATAAATAAATGCTCCAATTAAATATAAAACCACAAATAATCTAAATAAATAATTAAATAATATTATCCTCACAATCACAGCTCCTAGAGGGACAATCATAACAAGGGATATGTACATAAATAATAACAAATAAATAAAATAACACTGCAAATACATAAATAAATAACCAAAATAGTAAATAACTAAATAAACAATAAA